>NW_006400263.1:202734-266437 GCF_000299155.1 Elephantulus edwardii
CAGCTATGGTCTCTTCAGGGTATATTCCCAGTAGTGGAATTGCTGGGTCAAATGGTATCTCTATTTGCAACTTTTTGAGAAAGCGCCATACTGCTTATGAGTCATGTTGTTGTTTGCCCTCAAGTTGGAACCAACCCACAACTGACTCTCCTAAAAAGTTTTCAAAGGCATTTAATCCATGGGTGAAGACTGTCCATCCTTTTTCCACAAAACAGCTCATGGATTCAAACAGCATGACTTCAAAATTGCAGCACAGCTTCTTAACACTAGGTCACCAGTGCTTCCTTAATGAGTCACTGTTGTTACATATTCTTGAGTTAGAACTGGCCAATAGCAGAGCCTCCAACAGGTTTTCAGAGGCAGTAAATCCCAAGGGAGGAGACTGCCCTTCTTTCACCTGTGGAGCAAGTTGTGGATTCAAATGAAATGCCTTGGGATTTCAGCACGAATGAGCCATTGTTGTTGTGGTGTTATGTACCTTTGAATCTTAGTGATTCATAGCAACACTATGTACAAAAGCCGTAAACCCTGCTGTATTCTGTGCCAGTCTTACTGACTCTGACACACCTATTTCCATTACCCCAGTCACTGAATTGATGATAATATTACTTAAAATTTGAGGAATCCCAAATCTCAAAACATATTCAGATTAGGAATGGTGGAGCGATATATTAATTTTTACTATTTGTCTCTAATAAAAGTACTATCATTATCCCTACTTTACAGATAAACTGAAGCACAGAGTATACATGGTGAGTGGAAAGAAAATATTCCAACTGCCCATGATTTTATATGATTTTTTTTTCTTTTTCATTGGAAGATATTATTTTTAGTAATACGTTACTACATTTTCTAAACTGGACACTATCTATAAACTCTATTCTAACACATCCAACCTATCCATTTTCCAAATAAATTCCGAATAAGCTTGTTTTGTTTTATATATTCATTCCTTCACTCAAAAGACAAAATACCTTGCAAACTGTGTTAATGTTGAGAGGATCTCATTATTACAATAGTCTTTTGTCTATAAAAGCTTATCTTTCCCCACTTTGTTAAAGCCTTCTTTTATGTCTTTCAGTAAAGTTTTTATGATTTTTTTCCATAAAAGTCTTACTTATCTCAGATTTCTTTTTAAGCATCCTTTTATCTAGCAACTTTAAAAAAATACACATCAACTGTAATAATTTGTCTGTAGCGGGTCTTGATAGTTCTGTTTCTTTTTTTACACTTTTTTTTAGTTCTAAACTTTCTTAGCTTCCCTACAATGCAGGGATACTACTGAATACAAGTGGTGATAGTAGAGATCTTTGTCTTCTTCCTAAAAACGTAAAGGAAAACATTTCAAATGTTTTACTAGGAAGAGTGATTTTTAAAACAGGTTTTTGCTGGCTTTTATCCTCAAAATGAGTATCATAGCTAATAGTATGAACTATGCACAGGTTCAACATAAAAGTATACTAGTAACCAGTATCTTCAACAGTGAATAAAGTGCAGCACTTTCATTCTGTGTTTGGATTTATCACTAACAAGTCTTCCTTCTATTTGTGGCTGTACTGCTTATTCAGCAGCCTTGCACAGGATGAATCAGCCTTGCCAATTCTTATTTTACCTCTTAAGATCACTGACATCATCAGAGTAATAATTTCATTTGAAGTTTTCTATAGTATTTTGTTATGTTTCTTTTGCTCTGTCTGCATAAAGCTGCCAAGATTGGATTATTATTTCAAAAGAGACCAAACAAATTTCTAAGCCAAGGCACCAAGGAGACACTAGAGAATAGGACTGCTGCTCCCATGGAAACTCAGTAAAAGCAGGTTACCCTACACACAACTATGCCAGTGCATGAGTGCCTGGCAGGGCAACCTGAACCTCGAAGTTACTACTTGCTTTGATCATTTTGCATTTGCTAACATAGCCTGCTCTCATGTGCCTACCTTTTTACTTAGTATACAGTCTGGCTTTAAATCATTCCATCAAGAGATGAAGTTATATATAATGGCTATACTGCTTTTCTTACCTAGGTTTCCCATCCACTACCAGTTTCTAAAACTATCTTTATATTATTATAACTTAGTAATATCCAAGGCCAAAGTATAATCTTTCAATAAATTCGAATAGAAAAAGAATCCTATATCAACAATGCCTATTTTTAGAATGAATTTTACACACACACAAACAGAAAGCCTGGTAGTTCACAACCAAGTGCATTTTGCAAGAAATGCCAGGCAACCTAATTCCAAAAAGTCAGATGCTGAAAATCCTATGGAGTATGATTATACTTTGATGTACATGGAGTCACAATGAGTCAAAATAAATTGAATGGCAACTGATTTGTTTTAAAACTTAAAACCAGCTCATGGCCTAGAGTAAAGAATGAATAGTTGAATTATATTTTCTGCAATGTGTGGAAAAACTTAACATTTGTTACTGTAAACCACTGAGATTTTGGGGATTGTTCTAAAAAAATAACCTTACAAAAGCTAATCCACCAATATATACCTTCATATGCTTTGGGTACTTTTTGCAACACAACTGGAAGCTATTAAAAATTTGGAAACACTTATTCCAGTAGTTTCATTAGAGATTATTTAACTGTGGCCAAACTAAATAATTTGCCCAAGGTCACATTAGTGAGAAGTAGAAGTTTAAAATCTATTTTCCGTTTCTGTTAAATGAGTATAAAAGTGCACATTAAGCATCCATGGACCTCAGCAAGATACAGTATAACATCATCCACAAACAGAAATCCACCAGGAGCAAACTGTCATTTCAAGAACATAGTGGTCTTATATGGAAAGAAAGTATATTAAAACTCAATATATTATGGCAATTATGCACAAAACTAGAACATTTCTGAGAATGTCAACGTTCGGCAACACCCAGCATCCTTGCTGCAGATGATCAAAGACTACAGCCTTTAATACAGATTACATCTCAACATCAAGAAGGCAAAAATCCTCACCATTAGATCAATGGGCAACATCACAGATAGATAGAGAAAATACTGAAGTTGTCAATGATTTGATGTTACTTGGATTCTCAATCAGTACCCATGGTAACAACATTCAAGAAATCAAAAGATGTGCTACACTTGGGAATCTTCTGTCAAGAGTGTCTCCAAAGTTCTAAATCACAAGGAAGCCAGTTTAACGACCAGTGTACCTGATCCAAGTCATGTCTTTTCAATTACTTCCTATGTGTCTGAAAGTTGGACAATGAATAAGGTTGACAGAAGAATTGATACTTTTGCATCACTGTGTTAGAGAAAGAGTGCTGAAAAAATATTTCAAGGACTGTCCAAAGAACAAACAGGTATGTCTTGGAGGGAGGATAACCAGAGTGCTCCTCAGATCAAAGGATGGTAAAATTTCACCTCACATGCTTTGGATATGTTGTCAGCAGAGACCACATCATGCTGGGAAAGGAGGACCATCAGAGAAAGAATGGGAGATCTTTAACAAGACGGATTGAGACAGGGCCTGCAACTCTAGATTCGAGCCTATCAGAAATGATGAGGATGGTGAGTGTAGGGCAAGGTTCCGATCTGCTGTTCACAGTGTTGTTCTGAATTCTAGTTCACTTGGCAGTACCAAACAACAGCATTCTGTAGTTTTAACTAATAAAACAAAACAAAAGGATTAGCCCATACATATATGAAGTCTAAATTAACAATATAGACATATTTCCTGGCAAATCCGCAAGTGGTTATGGCCTAAGCAGGATGATTTATTAATTATATTTAATTACAGGAAAAAGTTAGATCAACTAAGAACACAGTAGGTGGAGAAAGGACATCAACTGAAGGCAACATGCAGAGTAGAAAGAGTGTGTGCAATTTTGCACAGGGAAAGGGGACGTGAAGGGTCTGTGCAATATGGATTCCAGAGGGTGGGATGTTTCTCTTTTGTGGGGAACAACAGCCTAGAAAAGCTAACTCTCAAGTCACCTACATTTCATTTCACTTCAATCTCATGCTCAGCAAATTACCTTCAGATGACCAGTTTTACATATTCTTCAG
Source organism: Elephantulus edwardii (assembly GCF_000299155.1). Classification (NCBI taxonomy): domain Eukaryota; kingdom Metazoa; phylum Chordata; class Mammalia; order Macroscelidea; family Macroscelididae; genus Elephantulus; species Elephantulus edwardii. Next base: position 206,756 of record NW_006400263.1, read on the forward strand.
AGAGTAGTAGAAAGATGATTGGGAAACAGTTCTCAATCATGCCAGTCATCAGAAAACAACATTCCTCTACCTACTACAAATTACTAAGCTAACCATTGGGTTACAAACCAATCATCCTAGGTTCCCTAAGGTTTTGGGACTCCCAGTGTGAAGCATAGTTGACCTTAAAAAAAGTAATGCTATCTGGTGAGACTTCTTATTCAGTCTGTGGGTCACCGCTAAGATGCCCCAAACTCACCTTACATTCAACAGCAAACCTAGCAGCTACCCAAACACACCTTCAACAAAGACATTCCTAAAATTTTACGTATTATGTAAGATATTAATAAAACTAATGTGCTGCCCTTATATAAAGTAGAAAGATTCTTTAGTTCTTTATATTCTCTAACAGCGAGCTCTGGTGGTCTAGTGGTAAGGAGCTGTGCTGCAATCCTAAAGGCATGTGGCTTGAGGTCACCAGCTTCTCTGTGGGAGAAGGATGCGCCACCTCCTCCCATGTGATTAACTGCCTCTGAAAACCCACTGGAAGGTCTGCTATGGGTCGGTTCCAACTCTATGGTAAACAACAACATTTTCTTTAATGGAGCTCTGGTGGCCTAGTGGTAAAAAACTGTGCTGCAATCTCAAAGGCATGAGGTTTGAATGCACCAGCTGTTCCATAGAAAGATGGGCAATCTCCTCCTGTGCACTCAACTGCCTCTGAAAACTGGCTGGAGGGTCAGTTATGGGTTGATTCCAATTTGACAGTACACAACTAATACCAATAGTTCTTGGAGTGGAAAGGCTATAGTTATAAATATTTCCCAAGAGGCACCTTTACACAGACTGCCTACATTCCACAGATCCAAAGCAAGGAAAAACAATTACATACTATAGTTTATTCAAAGCCGTGAGGTTAGCAGATGGAACATGGGGATGGCAGTAGCTATATCTGATTTCTGCTCACTTCATAAAGGAGCATCAACAATATCCATAGCAGCAAACAGCTGCTAAGTCAGACACACCACTCCCCATGTTCTTGTACCTATTTCCACCAATTACTGGGTCCAAGTTCATTGTTGACACACAGACTTTATTCATAGTTGTGGTATCAAGAGTGAGGTTTATTAGGAAAGTAAGCTGGAAAGTAGGGGGAGTAAAAATATCACCCAAAATAAGTCTAGATTTTAGTCCAGCAATCCCAAGGCACAATTCTTCAATTAGTCCAGGCTCTGGTTTCAGTTCAGCAGTCAGCTTTTCCTTCCTTCTATCATTCAGCAAGAAGAGCAAAACCATTAACTGTGACCTTTATCTCAGGGGTCCTCTGATTATACCTTGCCACAGCTTCTCCACAGCAATGCCAAAGCCTGTTGATCATTAAAACCAGGATCTCACCCAGGTCTCTCTCTGACCAGGGTTTCACTCTGGTATCACGCTCATCAGGGTCTTACTCCAGTCTCCCTCAGTCTTGCTTACTGCAAATCTAGCTCCTCAGTGTTAGAAATTCATTCACTCATATTCTCTCTCTCTCTGTCCCACAGCTATTGATGATTTTCAAGCTCATGTGTCTGCACTTAAGGTAGTTAGAGACCAGATGGGGCTAAAGTAATAGCTAAGAAAGCTTTAAGTTAACATCACAAAAGCCAACTCTTTTTCTATATGTTTTCACTCTAAATTTTAACTACTTACCTGGTAACTCACGAACAGAAAAGAATTTTTTTCTTTTCAAAGAAAAAATAGTAATGCTCATTGATCTTGGTGCGTTTGTGCATGTTTTTGTGTGAACTGCTCACTGACTAAATGCCTTCCATAGAAATTCAGTTCACTCAATCAGGGGTCTTGCAAACCCTTTCAAGATAGCACTTTCATATTCAGAACTACATTTGTTTTTAGCATTATTAGCAAATAAGTATCTGCTGATTGTTGTTGTTATGTACTGTTGAGTAACTTGGACAGTTAAAAATTTCTAAGAACATTCCTTTTAATTCAATGCAGTCTTCCTTTCCAATGTCTTCTGTGGCATTATGAATGGCAGAAGAGAATGACCACATCACATTCTCATTTTTTTTTGTTTTGTTTAATCAGTTTTCTTTAAATAGACATGAGGCATCAGTAGATATTTAAGTCTTTCCAAGCTGGTGATTAATGTGCTGCTGAAAGAGACCAAGAATTTTATTTCTGTTCTTGTCCCTAATCCAAGATTCTATTCTTAGTCACAGACCAAGGATACTCTATCCAGGAATGCCCTGTGAAATAAGACTGCATTGCTTAAAGTGAGAGATAAAAGATCTTGAGTATGGTGATTATCCCTGTTGTCAGCTCTGTCTGGCTGAAACATCTGAGTCATTCCTAGTATCATGTAGATTGTCTGATCAACTCTGTGTAGATCTTAGCTTTGACCAGATACATTCCTAGGAAGTACTACAGTTATGCTTCTTAATGATTGCTGTTATGTGCCATGGGGTTGGAACTGACTCACAGCTGACCCTCTAGTGAGTTTTCAGAGGCTGTAAATTGCACAAGAGGAGACTGTTCACCTTTCCTGAGTAATACTGATTATCCTTTTAAAATATAGCCCAGATCCTTTCTACTTTCTATGCAAATACCTGATTGAGTAAGACCCTCAAATTAACATCCTAGAGTAGTGATTGATCCTCTTTTTCTGACATTAAAAATTCTTAGGATTTTTCTGAAAAGAAACCACTTTATAAATGTGGACTTTATAAAAGTCCAAAATGACTTAAGAGTTCTGTGCACATCACATCCTTGTTTCTCAAAATGAGATCAAAAATCAAGACTGGCAGTACTAAAATATTATGAACCTGAGTGGCAGACAGATTGTCCCATTTCTTGTTTAATCAAAGAATAATAGGGTAATCAAGTTATTCATTTTCCTGTTGTTGTTATGTGCCGTTGAGTCGTTTCTGACTCATAGCGACCCTATGCACAACAGCCCTAAACCCTGCTCTATCCTGCACCAACCGCACCGCCTCTGACACACCCATCCCAATTACCCCAGTCCCTGAATCAATCCATCTCATAGAGGGTCTTCCCCTCCTGCGCTGTCCCTCCACCCTCCCAAGCATGATGTCCCTCTCCAAGGACCCGTCCCTCCTGGCAACATGTCCAAAGTATGTCAGATGAAGCCCCAGAATCCTTGCCTCCAAGGAGTAGCTTGGTTTAATCCTCTCCAAGATGAATCTGTTTGTTTTCCTGGTAGTCCATGGTACATTCAGTACCCTTCTCCAGTACCACAGCTCAAAAGCATCCACTCTTCTTCTGTCCTCCCTAGTCATTGTCCAACTCTCTGATGCATAACAAGCGATTGCAAATAATAACAACTTTAATGATTAAAGCTAAAGTGTATTCAGTTTTCACAGGTGTCATGTTCTTTACAAGAATCATCTCACTTTACATCCCAGTAGCCTTAGATTTTCTTAGCTTTTACAGATGAGGAAACTACGTAATCTTACTAGTTAGTGCCATTCAATTTGGTTTCAAAAGTGAAGGGAGACATGCGCCCAACTCCATATGCCTTTCGTCTTTGAGTTTTACATTCAAGCTAAAGAAAGTTAATAAATAAAATGAAAGGAAAATATCACTGAAATTTTGCTTGAACTTATTCAGTGAACTTCAATGTTACTTGTATAAAACAGCAAGAAGTGAATTATTCAAATCTTGATATTTCCCCCTGTATCATTTCTTCCAACTTCACAATAATACTCGTGGTAACAAAACTACAACGAAAAAATGTGAAAGACATATATTCAGCAAAGCACTTACATAGCGAATGGGCGAGAGGGATTTCACTTCAGATGCTGGACAGCCACAGGAAGTAAGGTCAGCATAGAGACCTTCCTCTAACACGCACTGGTTATCTGATATGTCCCCTTGATAATACAGGAGCCAGCTAAAAATGCAAACAGTAAGATATTAGGAACAACTTGGCAGTACAGACTCAGTACCAAGGTAAAAATCAAGAAATAGGCCAGAAGCAGTACTTAGTAAAATTAAAAGCAAAAACTATAATTTACTGTGTATCTACTATGGGATAAGGAGATTAGGTAGGTACTTCAAATAAGTTCTTTTTCTAAACTCTCAATAATTCTATGAAATAGAAAAATTCAGCCAATTTTTTAGCCACTATAATCAAAGCTTACAACTCACTACCACTCACTACTTTTAAATCTGCATATGCTCAAATCATTTGAAAAATTGAACTACAAGAAGTATATGACATCAGGATTAGAGGAATATTCATCAACGATCTACGACATGCAGATGACACAACTTTGCTTGCAGAAGGTGAAGATTTGAAGCAATTACTGCAGAAGATCAAAAACTTTAGACTTCAATATGGGATACATCTCAACATCAAGAAAACAAAAATCCTAACCACTATGCCAACAGGCAACATCAGGACAAATGGAGAAAAGACTGAAGTTATCAATGATTTAATTTTATTTGGATCCATAATTAATAACCACAGTAACAGCAGTCAAGAAATCAAAAGACGTGCTACTCTAGAAAAATCTGCTCACCAAAAATCACCTCACCAAAGTTCTAAAAAGTAAAGATGTCAGTTTAAAGCTTAAAGAGTACCTGATCCAAAACATAGCAATATATTTTTTTCTTCCTGTGATTTTAACAAAAGTTTACAGAAAAGTTGGATTTTCCTTCATTCACTCACTGTTGCATTCTCCTCCCTACCTCCCAGTTAACTTTTAAAAAAAGAAAAAAACAACAAAACTACATTCATTCACTGATCCATAATTTCTTCCTCCCGACACCTTCTCCAGTCCATTTTGCTATTCATTTCTTATTTTGGACTGTTGTCATAAAAATAATGTCTCATCATATATATTCCTTTTAAAGTTTTTTTCTAGAGTGCATGGTGGCCTAGTGGCAAAGAAGCTGTGCTTCAATCCTGATGGCACACAGTTTGAATTCACCAGCCACTCCACAGGAGAAAGATGGTTTCTCCTGCTATGCAATTAATTGCCTCTGAAAACCTGCTGGAGGGTCAGCTATGGGTTGGGACAAGAGCTCTATTACTAAACAATTCTTTCCTTCATCTGATCCAATGCAGTATTCATTACTTAGCTCCTATTTTCTTAGTTTCCCTACAACACCCATATAAGTCTTGTTTTATAAAAGTGGTGTCATGTAGTATTTGTCCTCTTGTGACTGAGATATTTCACTCAACATAATGTCCTTCAGGGACACTGTTGTGTAAGTTTAAGAGTTCCTTTGTGTGAATATACCATAGTTTTTCTATTCATTTATTTGTTGATGGGCACTTGGATTGTTTCCATTTCTTTGTTATTGTGAGTAAAATAGCAATAAACATGAGTGTGCATATCTGTTTGGGTGGCAGCTCTGGTTTCTTTAGGATCTATTTCTAGTAGTGGAACTGCTGGGTCAAATGGTTATTTCTATTTCCAACTTTTTGAGAAAGTGCCATACTGCCTTCCATAGTGGTAGCCCCATTTTACACTGCCACCAACAGTGAGTAAGGGTTCCAATTTCTCCACATCGCCAACATTTGTTGTTTGCTGCTCTGCTGAACTTTACTATTGATTCTGGGGTGAGATTATATGTCAGAGTTGTTTTTATCCACATTTCTCTGAAAGCTAGGAATTTTGAACACTACTTCCTGTGGTTGCAATCTAAATGTCTTTTTTGGAGAAAGGTTTATTCATATGCTGTGCCCATTTTGCAATTGGGTTATACATATTTTTACTGTTGAGGTGCTGGAGTTTTCTATAAATTTTAGATAAGAGTCCCTTATCAGATATGTCATTACCAAATATGTTTACCCAGTCTGTATCTTTCCTTTGTACCCTGTTGGAGAGTTTTTGATGTGCATAGGGATTTGATTCTTATTCTTTCCTGGTTGTAGGTTTGTCAAGATGGTTCAAACACTGTTCATATTGTAAATTAGGGCTTCTAGAGTTCTTCCAAGCATTTCCCTGATGAAGCATACAGACACTGGTTTTACTTCTAAGTCCTTAATGCACTTGCAGTTGTGTCCTGTGTATGATGTGAGATGTGAGACTCACTTGAGTTTTTTACAGATAGTGTTCCAATTTTGCCAACATGAATTGTTTTTTTAAATAAAATTTTTTATTTTAATTGTCATTTTAACAAGTTTACAGACAAGTTAGATTTTCATTCATTCGTTGTTGCACATTTTACCCCCTCTCCCTTCCTTCTCCCTCCACAGGCTGGCTTTTTTTTTTCCACTAGTTTATTTACAAAATTTAAATACAAATTTGAACAAATTATTTCAATTCCCCTCACACTCCCCCCATCAAATTGTACAACCCAATGATTAATCTCCCCTTCCTCTGTATATCCACATCTCTCTGCTTCCAGCCTCTCCAACCCCTCCTGTATCCTTATACCCATTCTACAATAACAGTGTTATACAATATTTATCCTTGTGGGACTGAGTTAGTTCACGCAGCATAATGTTCTCCAGTCCCTCCCAAGTTAGGTAATAATTTACAAAGTTATTGCTCCTGCGTACTGCATAGTATTCCACTGCGTGAATGTACCATAATTTCTTGATCCATTCATTTGTGGTTGGACATATGGGCTGTTTCCATGTTCTTGTGATGGTAAATAATGCTGCTATGAACACTGGTGTACAAATCTCCATTTGTGCCTCAGTTTTCATATTCTCAGGGTATATTCCAAGCAGTGGAATAGCTGAGTCATATGGAATTTCTATGTTCAGCTTTTTGAGGAAGGGCCAAACTGCCTTCCAGAATGGTTGTACCATTTTACAATCCCACTAATAATATATGAGTTCCTTTCGTACCACATCCTCTCCAACATCTATTACTTGCTGCCCTGTTAAACTTTGCTACTCTTACTGGAGTGAGATGGTACCTCATTGTGGTTCTGATTTGCACCTCTCTTATTACCAATGATTTGGAGCATTTCTTCATGTTATCTGTTTGCCATTCGAATATCTTCCTCCTTGAAAATTCTTTCCATGTCTTTTGCCCATTTTGTAATTGGGTTATCAGTCTTTTTTTTATAGAGGCCCAGGAGTATTCTGTAAACTTTTGTTACAAGATTCTTGTCTGAGATGGTATTACCAAATGTGGTTCCCAGTCTGTAGGTCTTCTTTTCACCCTGTTGGAAAAAGTTTTTGATGTGCCCAGAGATACCAATACCAATTGTTAAAGAGGCTTTCATTTCCCCACTTAATTGAATTTGTCTCCTTGTCAAAAATCAGTTGACTATAGATGGATGAGCTGATTTCTGGGTTCTCAATTCTATTTCATTGATCTATGTGTCTGTCACTGTACCAGTACCACACTGTCTTGACCATCATGGCTGTTAGGATTTGAGATAAGGGAGTAAGATGCACCCTACCTTGTTTTTCTTTTTCACGAGTACTTTACTGTTTTAGAATCTCTTTCCAGTGCAGATTAAATTGGAAATTGCCTTTTCCATCTTGTTAAAGAATGGAATTGGTATCTGAATTAGGATTGCATGGAACTTGCAGATTGCCTTCGGTAGAATTGTCATTTTCACGCTATTTGAGTCTTCCTATCCATAAGCATAGTATATTCTTCCATTTCTCCAGGTCTCTTTTTGTTTCTTGTGGTAATGTTTTATACTTTTCTTTGAATAAGTCTTTTGTGTTTCTAGTTAGATTTACTCCCAAGTATTTAACCGTGTGGTTAGCTTTTGTGATTGGTATTGTTTTTCTTAGCTCTATTTCTGTATTCACTTTGTTACTGTAGAGAAATCTAATTGTTTTGTGTATGCTGATCTTGTATCCTGCCACTTTGCTGAATTGGTCAACTAAGATCAGTAGTTTTGCTACTGACTCTTTAAGGTTTTTTAAGTATACTATCTCACCATCTGCACAGGGAAATAATTTTACCTCCTCTGTGCCAATTTGGATACCTCTTATTTCCTTCTCTTTCCTTTTGCTAAGACTTCTAATAAAATACTCACAAGGAGAGGTGATAATGAGCATCCTTGTGTAGTTTCTGTTCTTAAAAGGAATGCCTTCAATATCCATTAAGAATTATGTTGATTCTTGGTTTTGCATATATATTTTTTCATTATGCTGAGGAAATTCCCCCATTCCTATTTTGTTGAATGTTCGAATGTTGACTTTTAAAAGGCCTTTTTTGCATCAATTGATAGGATTGTGTGGTTCTTGTTCTTTGCCTTATTAGTGTTATGAATTACACTGATTATTTGTCTTATGCTGAACCATCCTTGCATACCTATTATGCCCACTTGGTAACTGTCAATTATTTTTTTGATGTAATTTTTAATTCTACGGGCCAGGATTTTATTGAGGATTTTTACATCTATGTCCATGAGAGATACTAGCCTATAGTTTTCTGTTTCAGTAGTGTCTTTACCTGACTTTGGTATCAAAGATATGTTTGCTTCATAGAATAAGTTTGGAAGAATTACATCTTTTTCTATTTTCTGAACTACTTTATGTAGTATCGATGTGTGGTTTTAAGAAATACTAACTCTGCTGTGTTGTTGTTTGCCATAAAGTCAGAACCAACCCATGGCTGACCTTCCAGTGGGTTTTCAGATGCAGATAATCACACAGGAGGAGATAACCCATCTTCCTCCTCTCATGGAGCAGCTGGTAGTGGATTTTTAACTCTAAATCTGGGAATTTAGATTTACATGTGAAATGGTGGATGATAATATTTTAAAACAAAGGTTTTCTAAAAAAATGTATAAGTGATATGTGTGAATAAAAATACGTCATATTTTATAACATTCTTCGATGGTATCTAATAAGTTTAAGTGATCAAAATATGTAGATGATATAACCTAAGTTATCAGCTTCAGTTTGCTCGGCTCCACAGTCAACACTCTTGGCACCAGCAGTCAGGAAATCAAAAAGCATATCGCGATGGGAAAGTCTGCTGTTAAGGACCTCTCTAAGGTACTCAGGAGCAACAGTGTCTCTCTGGAGACTAAGGTGCACCTGATACAGGCCATGGTATTTGCAATCGCTTGTTATGCATCAGAGAGTTGGACAATGACTAGGGAGGACAGAAGGAGAGTGGATGCTGTTGAGCTGTGGTGCTGGAGAAGGGTACTGAATGTACCATGGACTGCCAGGAAAACAAACAGATTCATCTTGGAGAGGATTAAACCAAGCTACTCCTTGGAGGCAAGGATTCTGGGGCTTCGTCTGACATACTTTGGACATGTTGCCAGGAGGGACGGGTCCTTGGAGAGGGACATCATGCTTGGGAGGGTGGAGGGACAGCGCAGGAGGAGAAGACCCTCTATGAGATGGATTGATTCGGTGACTGGGGTAATCGGGATGGGTGTGTCAGAGGCGGTGCGGTTGGCGCAGGACAGAGCAGGGTTTAGGGCTGTTGTACACAGGGTCGCTATGAGTCGGAAACGACTCGACGGCACATAACAACAACACAACAACAACAACATAACCTAAGAGGAAAGTGAGAATAAAAGGATCAGAATGCTCCCAATATTAAATTAATTAGCATTCTTGTTTTCTGTATTACCTAACTTTGGTAAAGTTCTATAGGCCAGTTGAGGAACAGTGAAGAAAAAAAATAAACATTTTTATTTTTTCTTAATATGAGAAAGCTCCAGAGTCTGGAAGAAAACAGGAGTGGACCCTCCAAACATGGGGAATCACTTCCCTGAATTTCTTTCGCTGCACTAACAATGACCGGGGCATAGACTTTGGAATGCAGGGGAAGGAAAATATTTAAAAACTCATTGTATATGCTAAAACAAAACAGCAGGAAATAGTCATGCACACTTACCAACCCCGAAGAACTTTGAAAGAGCCTGGCATGAACGAAGTCAAACTGGAAACTTCTGTTGTAAAGTCTACACATTCACCTTGGAAACTAGGTTTACTGAATGCTTTGAGCTACAAAAACAATATAATGATAATTAAATAAACCAGTGTTTGGCTTTATTACCAAAGCATATACAAATCACTAGTTTTAAGTATTTTTTTAGACTCTGTAAAATATCAGACTTCAGTTTTATCTAATATCAAATAATTCATGTTAAGAATAATGACTCTGTCTTCAAACACATTGCCACTTGTTTCCAGAAACATCACTCACTACTTATTATTTTCATCCAACTCTTAACACTAAATTCTGGATCCCACACCATAGCTATCAAGTGGATTCTGACTCAGAGACCTTACATGGTAGGGCAGAAGTCTCCCATAGACTATAAATAATTTCCAAGGTTATAAAAGGAAAGCAAGCTTTCATATCTTTTTCTATGGAATGGCTTAGGCTTTGAACCACTGACCCTCGGAGTTAGCAGTTAAGAGTTCTTCACCATTGTGCTGTCAGGGTTCCTCCATTCTAGGCACAGAAGCTTAGAAAAGAATTCTACTTGTAAGAGTACATCAAGATTCCTCTATTTCCAAAATATGGTCCTGGTCAAATGTACCCATAACTATTATCACCTATGGGGAGAACCTAGTAGCATAAACATTTTGGTTTCTAACAAGGTCTGTGGTTCAAAGCTATCCAGTATTTCAGCAGGAGAGAGATCTAGCAAGCTGCTCCTATAGAGATTACAACCTTTAAAACTCTTTGTGGCAGGTCTATTCTGACACACGATATCACTCAGTCAGAATCAACTTTATAGCAGCTTGGGAAGATACTGCAGGTTCTGTTCCACACTAGGGCATCAAGGAAATATTACATAAAAGCAATGAAACAAATTTTTCTGTTTAAAGTGCATATAAAACTAGTGGCAATAGCAACAGTGAGACCACATGTGTAAGAGGCAATTCAGCACTAAATACAAAGGAGGCATAAATTAGTATGAAGGTTGGCTGGTATGCCTTTTCTCTCCCCAAGTCTTCCTGATCCATAGTTAATGGGAGAGAAAAAGAAAAAGCATAAATGCATGCCTAGAAGTGTGCCTGTGAGAGCTTAGGAGCAGGTGGCAGAGAAGATAATAATGATAGGATTAGTGGATGATTTTTGGTGAAGACAGAGAGACAGCTGTGTCATGTATTTCAGCTTATAGGCTTCAGTATAATGATAAGAATACCTCAAATGTACAGCTTACAGTCACATCCAACTACATTTCTGCTTCAGTCCATTTTCCCCCAGGAAAATCCATGAAAGCTCAACAATAATTCCCTTCAGACCAGACACATAATCATCTGCAACTACAGTGGCCTTGGATTTATAATAGGTTAGGCAAAAATTAATGAGTCTTATAAATATTTCATACTACACTAAAGCTTTGCTGTAACCACTGTCCACACTGCACTGAGACTAAGAATGCAAATAATGATGTGCATCATCGCCTTTTGTCCAGCTCATTTTGTCATCAAAAGGAGATTTTTGAGAATGTGCTGTTTGCCTCCTGTCATCAAGCCAAGAGTCCTCTTACAGCTGATGGTATTTTGATTCTAAGGAATTATTTACTGTCTAATTCTACTCTGATTTTGCTTCATCTGATGATAGAGTTTGGTTGAAAACAAAAAGACAACAGCCACTGAGTCCTTTGATCTACAACAGGTTGTACAACTTCACTTTCTGTTGTGAAATATGCTTACTGTGGAGCATTAAAGAAATGAAATCTAATCCATCAAGTTACTCCTCTGCTGTTGGATAGAAATGAATGAAGAGTAATGAAATAAAAGACGAGATGTGGGACAATTCCCAAGGAGACCCCAGAGACACTGCAGGATCAGTTCTAGACCACCGCAATAAGGGATTATTGTACTAAAACAATCACGTGAATTGTTTTGTTTGATCATAGTGCACATAAAAGTTACGTATACACTATACCGTAGTATACTAAGTACACAATAGCGTGAGAGAACTTGAAATATTTTAAGAATTGCCGAGATATGATGCAGAGATATGAAGTGAGCACAGGATGTTGGAAAAATAGACTTCCTAAATGCAAGAGTGCCACAAAATGTCAATTTGTAACAAAAGCAAAAAACAAAAGAAAAACAAACAACCCAACAACCAAGCCATAAAACCAGCAAACCACAAAAATCAAAGTGTGAGAAAATGAAGGATGCCTGCAGAAGAGCAACCCTACACATCCAGGGAAACAAAGGCCCAATTCCTTAATAATGCTATACAAAATTTGGGTCAGGAACTTTTCAGACTCTATTTTTTACCTTAAAAATTATAATATAAAACAAAAAAAATATAAAACATACAACTAAATAGCAAATCACTTCTCTTCTCACAACCAGAGGCTTTTTCTGACTTGAAGTCTGAGACAGTATATGTTCTTTATTCTTGAAACAGAGAAAATAACTGCCCACTCTGAACACAGTACCTGAATTGTCAATCGATCATAGCCACCTATCAAATGAGTAGTTACTTCTGAAAGACATGACTATCAACAAATACACATTTAGATAAATACAAATCAGAAAAGAATTTCTGAAAATTTCGTCTACTGCAAACAAGAACTTTTAATACCAGGTAGACGACTAAGGAAGCTTTATTCGCATGTGTCACCAAATCTCTAGCGATCATACACTTGCTGGAAATATTTATTTCACAAGGCAATAGCTGAGCCATGGCCAGAAAAATGAAGTGGGGCCAATTCACTGGGCGTTTTCAGCTGCTTCCTCTCCCTTCAAGTTGGACTGGAAATACTACAAAGAAAATCCTTCCAGCAATTGGCCCCAAACAAGGAAGTCTATAGAGTCTTCCCTATTCTTTTTCATGAGGGGAGAAACAGCTTAAAATAATAATTTTTTTCTTCTTTTTTAAAAAATCTGTCCTTAAGACTCAGAAATAGATAGTTTAAGGGTATCTCGGTTTAATTCTTATTCTGCTCATTTTATTTGGAGTCATGTGAAAAAATACATTAAGTCTATGGAGGAAGTTCTGAAAAATTGAAGTAAATAACTGGCAGGAAATGTCTCAAAATACAACAACCTGATTATATTCAGAAAGGAAATGTTTCCAATAGGTCTGAACTAATCAGAAAATACTGAAGCATAAAAGCAGTAGAAAAGAAACATGGTTAAACTAAACTTGTGTGAAAGGTACAGATAGTGACATAAATATAAAAACATACACTGACAGAAAAAGAATTTAGAAATATATAAAACTATAAAATACCAAACATATAAAAATTACATTTGGCTTTTAACACACATATATTAGGATCTGTTCCTTAAAATGGGCCCAAGAGAGCAAAGCCATCATTTTTTTTTCATGGCCATACCATGAATGCCATATGTATCACAGTACATTTCTCTTTGATGCCAAAGACCCTGAAAATGAGGCTTTGTCAAGTGGAGTTAGATGCTAGAAAATGTCTCTCTTGCTACTTTTTTTGTTAAACTTAAATTCTGAACCTTATCATTAATCTTTGGATTGTACAATTTGTTGGGGGGGTGAGGGAAATTGAAAGAAATTGCTCAAATTTGCATTAGAATTTTGCAAATAAACTAGTAAACAAAAGACATGGAAAGAATTTTCATAGAGCAAGATATTCGAATGGTAAACAGACACATGAAGAAATGCTCCAAATCACTGGCAATAAAAGAGATGCAAATCAAATCCACAATGAGGTCCAATCCCACTCCAGTGACAATGGCAAAGTTTAATAGGGCAGTAAGTAATAAATGTTGGGGGGGATGTGGCAAGAAAGGAACCCTTATTCATTGTTGGTGGGATTGTAAGATGGTACAACCATTCTGGAAGGCAGTTTGGTGCTTCCTCAAAAAGCTGAACATTGAAATTCCATATGACCCAGCTATTCCACTATTTGGAATATACTCTGAGAGTATGAGAACTGAGGCACAAACTGAGATTTGTACACCAATTTTCATAGCAGCATTATTCACCATCGCAAGAAAATGGGAAGCAGCCCAAATGTCCAACCACAAATGAATGGATTGAGAAATTATGGTACATTCACACAATGGAATACTATGCAGCACACAGGAGCAATAACTTCGTAAATTATTACCTAACTTGGGAGGGCCTGGAGAGTATTATGCTGAGTGAACTAACTCAGTCCCACAAGGACAAATATTGTCTAAAACCATTATTTTAGAATGAGGATAAGAATCCAGGATGGGTGGGAGAGGGTGGAAGCAGAGGGAAGAGGATGTGCTGGGATGGGGGTGGCGAATTAATCATGGTGGTGTATAATTTGATAGGGGCAGGGTGAGGGAAATTAAAAGAATTTGTTCTTAAAAACAATGTATTTGAATTTTGCACATTAATAGAATATAAAATTTAAAAAATTAAAAAAACCTTAGTCCGCCTATCTGCTAATGGGTTTAGTAAAGACTTCATAGAGTTAGAAGAAGTATTAAGCGGGTCAAATATCGTGCAATAATGGGTAGTAAACAAGAATTGGGCCCATAGTAATGTCCAATCCATCAAACTATAAACACACCAACAAATTATATAGTTACTAGTACTTCTGAGAAATATTTTGTTTAGGTATTAGAAATATATTTACACACTAAGTTGCCAAGACAGCAATTTCTAAACATTTCTCAAGAATGAGCATAATCTGTTGCGCTGAATAAGAATGGAACATTGAAATAAGGGTGGTAAACAGGAAAGAGCAAGTTGCAAAAGATGAAAATTATCCTAAAGTCTTAAGAGTGTCAGATGCCAAAAGAGAAATCAAAAGGCCTTATGGCAAATCCAGGCTGATCAACCATTAACAAAGTCAGGCATTCTGCTCATAAGTAGCAAGTACAGTAAAAGCCACCCTAGTAGCCTATCTGAGGGAGAGAATAAAGGCATAAATGGCATTAATACACAACAACTACAAATTAATAATGTTTTTAAACATACCAAATGTGGAGGCTCATTTATTCCAAGCGGTTCCTGAAAGACATGTTAAAACATTTTTTAGCTATGGTCATAAAATCTTCATTGTCTTTGAAAATTATAAACTTATCCTTTGGGAGGGTGGGGGGAAAGCCTGACAAATGTACTGTTGTTGTTGTTGACTGCCATCAAGTCGAGCACTACTCCTAGCGACCCTATGAACAAAAAATCTGAACTCTGTTCTATAACTATCATTGTTTCTTAAGTTCACAGTTTCCAGAGGCATGTTGTTTAGGAAGGAGATGCCACTCCTGCTTCCAAAGACAAAAGTACTAGATATCTTGAAATGACTATGACCTTCAAATAACCTACAGGAATTTTAAAACAACTTTAGTATTTTCTACTAATTCATTCTGAGCACCACAGGTATAAGGAAAACATGTTTCAATGTCTAGGGACAAAGTACTAATTTCCCCACTATGGATACGGTCACTTCTACAGTTCTGCCTTGTTTGCGATTATTAAAATTTGTTGCAATTGTTCAAACTTAGTGGCTTTACACACACTGAGATCGTTCCTCTTTGTAGAAAGCCATTTCTGCCCCCATTTCCCTGGCTAGCAAAACTGTTTTCATCCCTTAAGCCATCCCTCAATGCATTTTCTTCTGGGACACTGTCCTTGACTCCTCTCTCCTGCCTTCCCAGCACCATCTACATACTTCGGAGTCTCAGTTATCATAATTAATCGTTCATACGTCTATCTCCCCTAAGAAACTGAAATCTGCCAAGGTAGCTGTGATATTAGTCTAAAAGTTGGGTTGTTGTTTGTGTTTTTTTTTAACCATTAGTTAGCTGTCTCTGGTCTCCAGCTACCTTAACTCCATACACATGGTCTTGCAAATCAGCATCAGCTGTGGGACTAGGATAACGTGCTTCCCATACTGAGAAGCAACCCTTGAGGCAAGTAAGGCAAGACCTGGTTAGGAGTGAGACTCTGGTGTTGCAGAGACTATGGCATTGCTGTGGAAAAATGGAGGCAAGATGTGGCCTGAGGCTTCTTGCATTCATGCTGGCCACAGGTGGATACTGATGCTGTTCTTGTCTTTGATGATGAAAGGAAAAGCTGCTTGCTGAATTAAAATAGGAGCCTGGACTAATTGAGGAGTTGTGTTTTGGAGCTTGGGCTACAACCTGGACTTATTTTGGGTGACACTGTGATATTCTTTGCCTCCCCACCCCCACCACTCCAACTTCCCTCCCTAATAAGCCCTATTGTTGGTACCATAACTGTGAGTCAGCAACAAATAAAAGACCCCCTTGCTGTTGGTATGGCCCACAGAGGCACCATGGGGCTGGGCTATGGGCTCTTTTTCTGCTTTTTGTTCTGGGGCGGTGAGTGGCTGTGCTAGTCTCATTCCCTCGGGCCCTTTCAGAGAGATGCTCATGGCCCTGTACGTCTAGGTCCTATTTTCCATTTTTTAGACAGTAGTCCTCTTCATTTTTTCTATCAGGTAATTGGTGCAGTGTTTGACATGTTAGAGGAACTAAGTAAATAGTGAATGAAATTAATTGATGAAAATATAGTCATCAATTAGCTAGTATTAAAATCCATTCCCTATGAAGCCTACAGAAATACCTCAGATGTTTTATTTTCTCTCTATATGCACATATGAACTAGTTCAACAATTGCACTAAAATGCTTACTCCACAGATTCAATTCTCTAACACAAGATACCACTGGCAAAGGTTATGTTTATATCACTTACCAGTCTGACAGGTCGTATTGACATGATTGTATTACTTGACCCTCCCCAGTCAAAAAAGCATTTGTATTTCCCCTTTTCTAAGATATATTGTTTTCCACAGAAGAATTTCTGCTGGTAGGCAACCCATCTAATAGAGGGAAGGAAAAAAAATTATATATTATTAAGAAACCACTAATTTTTAACATCAAATGATCTTTCGATGTCCTCAAGGTACAGGGACAACTTACACTCCACTTTTAACGTGAATGGATCTTGTTTCGCTGCCAAAGCCAATTTCTTCTAAATCAGAAACTTCCTGGTTTGTAATGTTGATAAACTTCCCACTTTCCAGGTCAGATTCAAACAGTGTGATAGAAGATTCTATAAAATTCTATAAAAGGGAAGAATAAAACTTAGGTAAACATATGCATTTTGCTTTATAGACTGTTATATCAGCACAATATTTTATTTATTTTTAGGAATCCAAATTGTAAAAGGTACCAAAAGAAGTTTATAGTTACTACTCCTAAAAGAATAGGATCTTGGCAATGAGTTGATTGGTTGATTAGTCCTAAATAGTCCTAAACACTGATTCTAGGTAAACATAAAGTCATACTGCTCCTGTTTAAAGAGTGAAAGTTACACATAAACTTTAGAGCTTGATCTTCTTAGGCACAGATAACTGTCAAAAGAACAGAAAAGAAGCCACAGAGGGACCTTTAACCTATAAAGAAAGCAATACATAATAAAGGTAGTATTAAAGATACATTTATTCAATGATTTGGAAACAACTTGATGACTAGTTGGGAAAAATCAATCAGATCTCCTTTTCTCACCATATACCAAAATCAATACTTTACCATTTAAGTTTGCATTAAGTAAATTATGAAACAAAGAGTTAATATGCAGTAAGCCATGTTGGAGAGGATTTTATAAGCTTAAATGTAATAGGAAAAAATGGATAAAACTTAGTTGCTGTTATGTGCTGTTGAGTAACCTGCAACTCATGGAGACCCTATGTATAATAGCTCTGAACCCTGTCTTATCCTAAGCCAATCTCACTGCCTGCAACACACCTGTCCCTATTACCCCAGTCACTGTGTCAATCCATCTCAATATGCTTCATTAAAAAATGCCTATTACCAATTAAAATGAAAATAAGGAATTTTTAAAATCTTACAGTTGACTGATAAACATAAAACAAAGAAAAACTCTAAGACCCAAATAAATAAGTTGGCAAAGGATATGATTTATAAAACAAAATATTAACATTAAAATAAGTTTAATTTCACTAGAAAATTAAATTAAAATGAAAGCAGTTATGTATACTTTTCACTTTTAAAAAGTTTTTAAAAAGATCTAAGTTCCATGTTTACCCAGGAATACTACTGGTAGGAATAAACTGCACACACATGATCACAGCAGAAATAGGGCAATTATTACAGAAAATAATTTAGAAATATATTTTTAAAAGACATTAATTATTCACTCATTAACTCGGTTTTTTTTAATCAAGAAAACTTCTTAAAGAAACTATAAACAGTGGGCAACTTATATACAAAGATGTAATGTGCATAATAGTGAAAATCTGAAATGCAGATATAAAAAAATATCCTAATAAATCTCTAAAATTCCCTACTTTCCTGGAATATTAAATACAGGCTGAAACAGATATTACCTATAATTACTACTGGCTGAGAGTTTTTTCTGTTATATTTCCAAAAGGACCATCACGTAAAATTACAATATTATCATCATATTTTACAACCAAGGAAAATGAACAATTTTCCTGAGGTTATAATTAGTGAAGGAGAGAGCTTGAGCTTGAGTCTAAGTTTTTCAATTTGTGCATCTACCTTAAACTCTTAACCACTGTCATGTATAAATGTAAGAATACAAAGAACAGCACACAGATTTCTAGACACTGGTTAGATTACAAGTATGTGAGAAGGAAAAGGAAAAAGAAAACCCCGAACACAACAAAACCTCAAACTTTCCCAAATCTAGGCAAAATTAAGAACAAAACATAACCCAAAAAAAAAGCTAAAAGTAAGTATGTATATACCAAAGTTATTATCCTTAAATTGATTCTGGCTCATAGCAACTTTCCATTTGACTATCCAAGGCTTGTAATTATTAAAGAGAAGAGGACATGCCCAGCTTTCTTTTTCTGGTAAGTTGGTAGGTTTAAATTTGTGAATTGTTGGTGAATAGTTCAACATGAAATATCATTCTGTCCTTCAGTTTTTCAAATTTTTATAATATGTATATTTATTTGGTTAAAAAATAAGGGTTATATGGGAAAAATCTCTTCCTTTCTCCCAATAGTGTCAATTTTTTTAAGCCAAGTTTTTGATCTATGGAAAATGTTTTCAACTGTATTAAGTCCCTACAATGCCAATTTCCCCCCTTTTAAAATTTGTTATAAATACACCCTAGAGTTCCAAGGTAAAAACTCATTATAAATGAACAAAAAAGGAAAACAGTGGAAAGGATTTATTTTTTAAAAATTTTTCATTTCTCTTGTACTCGCTGCTTATACTTTACATTTGTTAGACAGTAAGTTTCTGTCACTGCCAAGAGAAATTACATTTTAAACAATGGGATGAAACATAATGGCTTTTTACCTGAAAATGTTATTTAAAATAACTATAATTACACACGGTCTTCAATTGCTCCTTGAGAGTAAACCTTTAGAACCTGAGAGGACCTAAAATCATTATTACATTTAAATGGTTCTTAAAATGAATATGAACCAGGTAAATGTCTTCTTTATCACTATTACAATTTTCACTTTGATTAGCAGAACATCCTGTTGCCACGACACTTTTCTGAAATATTTTGAGCTCCCTCTAGCTCTGAGATGGAAGTGTTCTTTTCTAGATACGGAAATTAAGTCTGTAAGTATTTTGATTTCTAGGTCCCAGAAATCTGAAACAAAAGCAGGATGCAAGCCCTCCTACTGCAGTATGATGCTTATAAACCTGGTGTCCTAAGAATAAATTGGATTATATTAGATTTATTTCAGCTCCTGGTAACCTGAAAAACGTAAGACCAGCTCCAGGCAATTTTGAGGATACAGTAGTGAAGCTGGTTAGAGACTTCTCCTCTCCCACTGTGTTAACTCTTCATCTTTTATCTCTGATTCTATTTCTTCCCCTACCAATACCTGCTTTTTACTATAAAATTTGTAGGAATGAAATAGCAGGGTAGCATGAAATATATCACTGGATATGACATTATGAATAAAATGAGACAAGGGCATAGAACAAAAACCTACAGTTATGAGCATGTGTGCATTATTAGTGCCCTGTCATTAAGAAATAACTGGCCTAACGCTGATGTACTTGAGCAAGGAGCTGAGTTGCATAAATCTTACTAAGTGGGAGTGCTGGTGATGTGGTGGCAGACAGCAGAGGAGGCTGATGTAGTCAGGAGCTGAGCAGAGAAGGAGGGACTCATGCTCACAGGTCTCAGGGCCAAGGAAAAGTACTCACAGTGTCTGGGTTCACAAGCAAAGGTCCTCACATGGCTTAAGTTTGCATCCTTTTCTACACTGCTAATTATTTGCAAAGATGCAAGAATCTCTTGAGTGGTCTTGTTCTCCTGTGTCCGTTTTCTCCTACCATTTACTCATGGGTTGGCTTGTTTCATAGCTTCTTCATTCTATCTCCCACTTCCTCCACCTTACGCCTATCTTTCCTGCTAAGTCGCTCCCCTGGTGTTTTTCCTCTCTGTACATCCTTCTCTCAGGCTCATCAAGCACAGGTTATCTGATCTGGCTGATGAGTTGTCATCAATATGGCATCCTGCTTGGCACAGCTCAGAGTTATGATGAGAACAGGACCAGTGAGGGTAACAAGCTACTATCATCTCCACTCTTGTAGGGATAACTGAACAACTTTCAAAGTTATAAAAGACCTTTGCTGCTGAAGAAGAAAAAGAAATGATGAAAAGACCTTTAATCTGTGTACAGTGTCACATTTTTAAGTACCTGAACTTACTGAAAAATCTATATAGTTTAATGTAGCTTCAGGTATAATATTCTCCACTGAGGGAAAAAAAAAAGAAACAAGCAGTTGTTTCTGACCCAAAGATACTATTAAGTGTTGGTAGTTTTATTTTAAATTTCATGGTATGCTCAGCTGGAGCAGTTGAGCTGGAACTCCAGTGCACGATGTAATCTGAATCACCAGGGAAGACCTGGTATATCCATCAACATAGGAGAAATGGCAGTCTCCATCACCTTCCCCTTGGCTTCAGAGGTCTGAAAAGAGGACTAAAGTATGAAAATAATGGAATAAAAATTAAATGAGTACAAAACTGATAAAAACCAAGGTTATCTAGCAAGTTTTACTAAGGAAGCCAAGGAATAAAAATTCCTTCATCCCTGAAATCTAAATACAGCCATATTCCTTCTGGCTCTCTCCTTTGTTCTTTTCCGGTTTTAGTTTATTTTTTAATTTCATTTTATACTGATTTATTTATGTTATAAAGTAAAAATAATAATCTACTCCAAGTCAATGTTTGCCTGGCTCATTTGGAATTAGGAGTATATTTCTGGTGTCTACTCCAAATCCCTCCGTGATACAGACCACATTATCCCTAAGGGAGTTTGTCCGGCATTTGACCTTAGCACACACACAGTTATTTCCACGTCCCGAGCCAAGACATGCAAAAACTGTATTGCATCATACAGCTTTTCTATCTGGCCTCTTGCTTATTTAATATGCTTGACAACTTAGATCTTAAATGTAGTTTAGAGATAGAAACTATATCCACACAAAGCTATCAACAACAAAAGAGATTTCTTTAGAACTGGTTTCTAATTACATACCACATTTGAGGAATATATAATTTTTCTAACTATGATTTTGTAAGTCTTTTTATAAGCTATCAAAATTTCAAATTGTCTAAGGGTAGAAACCTGTATCTGAAAACAAATTATTGAACATGTATTGAAACTGAAAGTGAAAATCATGCAAATATTTATTAAGTGTGTGTGTATATATATTTGTGTGTGTGTGTGTATATATACATACATACATACATACATACATACATACACACATACATACATACATACATATTAACTAAGCCTGTGGTAGAAGGAAATCCATTATTCAATGGCAAAGGTGCTCTTTCAGTGTTCTGAACAAAGTTTCACCACGCTAGTAGCACTTCCTCCACAAAAGATTTCTTTGCTCTTTTGGCAGTTCTTCGGATAGTTAATAATCTTCATCAACATAAAAATTCAAAGGCATCAATTCTGTTATCCTGACTGATTTTCCAACTTTCAGATGTATAGGAAACAACTGAAAGATTATGGCTTGTATCAGGCATACCTTAGCCATCAAACTTAGTTATATACTGCTCCTATAACAAATACCACAAATGGATGATGACTTTAACAAATAGAAATTTATTTTCTCACAGTTTGGAATACTAGAAGTTCAAATCCAGGGTGCTTGTTATAGGGCTCTCTGTGGTTTCAGGATGAAAGTTCTCTTTTCTGAGGGTCTGCACCTAGTTAGTCTTCATAAGGCCTGGAATCTCTTCCTTGCTATCTCTGCTTTCATGTAATTGGTTATTCTCTTTCGTATTTCAAAAGAGATATCCACATTAATACTGCCTCATTAATGTAAAAAAGACAATTCATTCTCAATTGAGATAGGGGAGCTCTGGTGGCCTAGTGGTAAGAAGCGGCACTGCAAACATGAAGGCACATGGTTTGAATCCACTGGCTGCTCCTCAAGAGAAGGATGGGCAATCTTCCATTTGATTAACTGTCTTTGAAAACCCACTGGAGGTTAAGCTAAGAGTCGGTTCTAACTCAACACACAACAACAGCAGGCACAGAAGTGAGAATTTGCAAAAGATATTTTCAGGAGGTGTAATGGTACCCAGCTGGAGACAATGGTACCCTGTAGGGAACATAATAGTCACATTTATTTTTAGAATGATTGCTAGACACTATTAGTATGAACCATCTTCAATCAAATATTTTTTTTAAAAAACTTGGAAAATTATTCAATACCAGAGAAAATGTTTTGAATCATGACCTGCAGTTTCTAATCTCCAACTTCACTACAACTGTCATTTTGGGCTGGATAATTCTTTTTTTGGTGGATGATTTTATCCTGTGCATTATAAGATTATTAGCAGTATCTCTGACTTCTACCCACTAGAAAGCACTAGCAGCTCTCACCTGTCCCTGCCAAAATGTGGCAATCAACAATGCCTACAGGCATTGCAAAAATGTTCCCTACAGGATACCATTGCCTCCAGCTGGGTACCATTGACTTACATCCTTCCTTTAATACATGCTGATCTCTACTTAAGCAGCATCTACTCTTCCCTTCACCCTATCCTGGAATTTCTCCATTTGGCTAACCCTCATAAACTTGAAACTTCAGCTCAAGTGTCATCTTTTCCATGAAGTCCTCTTATTTCCTTCCAAGAGGCAGAATAATTGACCTTTTTCCTGGGTACCCTGAGTCCTAAGCACTTTACAGAAATGTTTGATGTTGTTTGACTACCTTCCCTATTAAGAGTGCCAGCTCTGGGGATGTAGTGACTTGGTCTCTTGCTACTCTATCTTCCCCACCTAACTCAATGCATCTAACACAGCAAGTGTTTAAAAAGGGATTACAGAATTATCAGATGGTGAGGATATTCTATAATAATCATGATAGCTAAAAAAGAAACAAAACAACAAAGTCACATAAGAAGGTGTTAGAATCATTTTATAGCCTCATGCTTTACCAGAGGTTAGAGCCAGCTTTCATATAGGGAAAAAGAGAATATAAAATAGGTAGAAAATTAAGGGTCATGATGCTAACTCACAGCTTGTAAATACCGGAAAGACAAGATGGGGCCACTTAGTGCTTCGCAGGCACTATGGTCTTCAAAGTGACCTTCTTCAAGCAGGAATTGCTGGCCTTTAAAGTGTTCTTTTTCATAAGCAACCCACCTACAAACAGAGAGGGCATTCAATTTAACCATTAATAAAATGGTAGTCAAGAAAACAAAAAAGAGAATAAGGATAAAGCACCTAGTTGACCATCACCATAGTTTAAAAAGCAATGCATCTGCTTTGTTTTCATTTACAAAGACAGACAGATAGGGTATGCTTCACAGATCGATTGTTTTAATAGTTGGAACCTTTTCCCAGTGAGAGGTTATTTGCTGAATTGCAACAGAGCAAAGCTCGTTAACTATTTGTGGAATAATGTGCTATCACATCTCAAGGTAGACAGGGCAGAGTTTTTGCCAAGTAAGGATAATGAAAAGCTCAAAGAGCCAAGGAGAAAAGTTACACATTCATACTGAGATCTACAGATAACCAATATTATATTATGGATTAAGTCCTGCTAGAACCACAGAAAGGTTATTATATTAGATGTATTTACTCATGGTTTAAATCAAAGGACCTTCTTCCTTCAAGCTCAAAATTTAAAATACATCACATTATGAAAAAGTTTACAAAGAGAAGCTACAAAGATGTATAGGTGACATTAATTCTAGTGCCCAGAATTAATGCATGTAAAAACCAACTCCACTGCCAATTAGTCAATTTCAACTTACTATGTGGATCATAACAAACTGTGGCTGACTCTGAGAAGAATGAGAATCCCAGAACATTTAATCGTGCTAATGTGAAAATTATACTTGGACCAAGAGGCAGTCGTCAGAACAGAGCAAGGTAACACCTCATGGTTCAAAACAGGGAAGGGTGTACGCCAGGGATTTGTCCTATCTCCATACTTTTTCAATATGTATGCAGAGCAGATTATCCAAGAGGCCAGGCTCTATGAGGAGAAGTGTGGTGTCAGAAGTGGTGGAAGATCTATTAACAATCTGCGTTATGCAGATGACACAACCCTCCTTGCCGAAACTGAGGAGGACCTCATGCACTTGCTGCAGAGGGTCAAGGACTGCAGCCTTCAGTATGGACTGAGGCTCAATGTCAAGAAGACAAAGATTCTCACCACTGGACCAATTAGTAGCATCAGGATGGACGGTGAAGAAATTGAGATGGTTCACAGCTTCAGTTTGCTTGGCTCCACAGTCAACACTCTTGGCACCAGCAGCCAGGAAATCAAAAGACACTGCGATGGGAAAGTCTGCGGGTAGGGACCTCTCTAAAGTACTCAAGAGCAATGGTGTCTCTCTGGAGACTAAGGTGCACCTGATATAGGCCATGGTCTTTGCAATCACTTGTTATGCATCAGAGAGTTGGACAATGACTAGGGAAGACAGAAGGAGAATTAATGCCTTTGAGCTGTGGTGCTGGAGAAAAGTAGTGAATGTACCATGGACTGCCAAGAAAACAGATTCATCCTGGAGAGGGTTAAACCAGGCTACTTCTTGGAGGCAAGGATTCTGGGGCTTCATCTGACATACTTTGGACATGTTATAAGGAGAGACAGGTCCTTGGAGAGGGATGTCATACTTGGTAAGGTGGAGGGACAGCGCAGGAGGGGAAGGCCCTCTATGAGGTGGATTGATTCAGTGACTGGGGTAATCGGGATGGGTGTGTCAGAGGCCATGCAATTGGCACAAGACAGAACAGGGTTTAGGGCTGTTGTACATAGGGTCGCTATGAGTTGCAAACAACTCAACGGCACATAACAACAACAACAACAACATGACAGAGTAGAACTGCCCCATAGGTTTCCAAGGCTGTAAATCTTTACGAACTTACACTGCTATATCTTTCTCCTATGGAGTAGATGGTGAGTTCAAACAGTCAAACTTTCACTTAGTGGTCTGCAATTTAACTTACTATACCAACTTGGACTTCCTTCTGGAGAGGTAAGCTGACCCATAGGCAAATTCAAACTGAAGTTGAGGAAACTTGAAACAAATCCACAAGAAGCAAAATATGACCTGGAATCTATCCCACCTAAATTTAAAAATCATCACTCAGAAGACCAGGTGAATCAGGAGATGACATTAAGGTTACAATCCATGAACAGAGTAAAGTCATTACAAACATAGGTGAAAAAGAAAATCAAAATAGGTTATCAGAAGATAATCTGAAAATTGCAATAAAGCACTGTGAAGTGTAATCAATGCAAAGATATGCCAAAGTAAAAGAACTGAATAGAAGATTTCAAAGGGCAGCTCAAGAAGACAAATGGAAAGTGTTATAACAAAATGTACAAAAAATTGGAGTTGGAAAATAAAAAGTGAAGAACTTGCTTGGCATTTCTAACGCTTTAAGATGAAACAATTAAATCAAAGTCTCAAGTTACTGAGAGATGTTACAGGCAAAATTTTGAATGATCCAGGAAGTATCAAAAGAAGAAAGAAAGGATTATACAGACTCACTATAACAAAAAAGAATTGCTCAACATTGAAATATTTCAGCAAGTAGCTTATAATAAATAGTCAATGGTAAGGAAGAAGGAAGTTCAAACAGCACTGAAGGCACTAGCAAAAAAATAAGGCCAAGTAATTGACAGAATGCCAAGTGACATGTTAAAACTAACAGATGCATCTTGCTTGCTGTCTATGCCAGGAAATTTGGACAGCTACCTGGGCTAAACAACTAGAAGAGATCCATATTTGTTCCCAATCCCAAGAAAGGTGATCTAACAGAATAGATAGGTGGATATTACAAAATAGGATCATTAATATCACATGCAGCAAAATATTGAAGACCAACAAAAATGGCTAGAACAGTACATTAACAGAGAACTGTCAGAAGTTCAAGCTGAGTTTAAAAGAGGCCATGGCACCATGGATATCACTGCTGCTATCAGATGCATTTTGGCTGAAAGACGAGACTACCAGATTATCTGTCTGTATTTTACCGAATATGCTTAGGCATTTGAAGGCAGATTATAACAAACTATTGTTAACATTGAGAAGAATGGAAAGCCAAGATGGCGGTAGAGGCGGAGACAGCAGGGTGAGCTGCGGGAGCAGCCGACCACTTGGAGGAGGGCCACCATGGCCTTCTACAGACCTCTATTGACAATTGAACAGTTAAACAGCTGATGACTGGTCTTCGGTGCGGATTGAGGCCCAACAGCAGATCAAGGATTCCCAGGAAGGAATGGGTTTGCTCCCTTTCCTACAGGTAACCTTAACACTGAGTTTTACTTCAGACCTGACTCTGAACCCAGTTCCAGAGACAAAAAGGAAATACAACTGCCAGCTAAGGAAGTAAAGAAGGATGGAGCCTCAGGGTTCAGTCAGTCATCCCCACTGGACCAACCTGTAAAACACTTTGCAGTCAAGAGGGGAGTAAATGTCAGGAAAATATCTTCTAACACAACAAGAAGGCAAGCAGCTTTAACTCCAAACCACCAGCAAGGTGATAAAGTGTGCCTCCTTTCCCCCTTCACATCAATGCCCCTGTTCAGCATGAATAAGCCAGAGTCTGTGCCCAATTCCTAAATGGGAAACCCACAAGTGAATAAGACAGTTTGTTTAATCACCATTGGACTATGCTTACCATTGCCCTGAATCATATGGTCCCCCTGGATCCTTTTCATTTCCTTCACCTGCTCCACCCACCAACCAAATTGTGGAGCTCTGCAACTACATCCCTGCAATTTTAATCTGTGCCTATCCTCACCCTCTGCTCCCAACCCTCACCTCCTATCCCCAATATGTTTTTCCCAATAAAATGTAAAGAAAAAAAAAGAATGGGAAGCCCACAACCTTTAACTATGCTCATATGAAACCCACACTTAGAACAATAAGCTGTCTTCTGAACAAAGCAGGGAAACACTGCACGGTTTAAAATCAAGAAAAGTGTGTACCAGGATTGTATCCTTTTTTTTCATACCTATTCAATCTGTATGCTGAGAAAATCATTCAAGAAGGTGGATTCTATGAAAAGGAATGTGGCATCAGGATTGTAGGAAAACTAATCAATAACCTGCATTACATAGATGACACAACCTTGCTTTCTGAGGCAGGTACTTGAACTACTTGCTGGAGAAGATCAAGACTACAGCCTTCAATATGGATTGTGTCTCAATGTCAAGATGGTTAAAAATACTCACTACTGGGCCAATATGCAATTATCATGATAGAAGAAGAAAACGGACATTTTCAACTA
The DNA here is from genome assembly GCF_000299155.1 of Elephantulus edwardii. Lineage (NCBI taxonomy): Eukaryota > Metazoa > Chordata > Mammalia > Macroscelidea > Macroscelididae > Elephantulus > Elephantulus edwardii. Next base: position 234,360 of record NW_006400263.1, read on the forward strand.
TTTCACCTTTACTTGTATCCACAATTGATGACAGGAAACATATTCTATGGGAAAATCTGCTGACAAGGACGTCTCTAAAGGACTGAGGAACAATGAGGTTAGTTTAAAGACTAAGCTGCACCTGACTCTGGTCATGATCTTTTCAATCCCTTGCTATGTATGCGAGAGTTAGACAATGGTTAAATAAAAGAAGAAGAATTGATGCCTTTATGTTGTGATACTGGAGTACTGAATATCCCATGGACTGCCCAAAGAACAAAGAGATGTGTTTTTAAGAAAGTGCAGCCAGCATGCTCCTTAGAGGTAAGGATGGTGAAACTTAGTCTCATATATTATATGCACGTTGCTAGGAGTGACATGGAGAGGATACCATGCTTGTAAAGGTAAAGGGTCAGAGAAAGACAGGAAGATTCTCAACAAGATGAAGTGACACAGTGACTGCAGCAATGGGTTCAAGTATGTCAGAGATAAGGAAGACATAGGATACTACAGGGTTCAAATCTGTTGTTCATAGGGTCACTCTGAGCCATATTTGATTCAATGGCAACTAAGAGAAACAACCACCATCATTAGGAGTTGGACAGGCAAATAAAGGCAGACATAAATATTTTCTGGGGTGAAATGCTGGTCTTGGCATTTTGTCAGTGGTGTTAATGAAGACAGGAAGCACAGAAAAAATTATTTCTAAAAACTGTTATTTTCTTTTTTACTTCTCACTGATAAATATTCTTAGTGACTGAACTTTTTTTATGGAGCAGCCCCCAGTTATCTAGCAAAGTGGACATCAGTGGTTAGCAGTACACATATTAACCTGCTTGCATCTGCTTGTCTACCTTCCTTTCCTCTGTGTATCTGAGATGGGAACTCCTCCAACTGGGCCAATTCCAGGGGTGATGTTTATGAGCTTTTGTGTTGTGGGTTTCTCAATGTTGAAGCTCAACAAAATGATATGTGGTGACTGATTACTGTTGTTTTTCTCTTGTCCAGTCATACTATAGTTAAGGTATAAAATACATTGCAAAGACGGTTTTCACAGGGCAGTTACTCAGTAACTATAAATTCTCCACGTGTAGGTGTGTGCATGATGGGAGGAAGAAGGGATCTACCCGAGTTGAAATAAACAAGCTTTATGCAAGTTAGTATATTTGAAATAAGGGACTAACATTTTAGTCTTAAACTTTTACTTCTTGTTGTTGTTTTTGCCTTCAAGTCGAGCATGACTCATAGCGACCGTATGAACAAAAGGTCTAAAGTCCCTCTTCAACTATCGACATTTATCAGAGTTCATAGAATTTTTGGAGACATGTTATTTAGGAAGTAGATGCCACTACTGCTACTGAACTTCCAAATTTTAAGTTTATTTTAAACAAATGTCGCCATGAAAACATGATTTTCATACACCGACATTCCACAATCAACACCACTGATACCAGGAGTCAAGAAATCAAAAGATGTATTGCACTGGGAAAACTTGCTTTCAAAGTGTTAAGGAGCAATGATGTTAGTTCAAAAAAGTACACCTAACTTAAACCAAGGGTTTTAAATCACTTGTTATACATCTGAAAGTTGGGCAATGAATTAGGATGACAGAAGTAGAATGCAATGTCTTTGAGTTGTGGTGTTGGAAAAAGAGTACTGAATACCGCATAGATGGCCAAAAGAACAGATGAATACATCTTGGAGAAGGTGCAGTCAGGAGACACACTGGAGGCAAGGATAGTGAAGTTTCATCTCACATACTTTGAGCATACTGTTAGGAGGGGCCAGTCCTTGGAAAAGGACATTATGTTTGGAAAGGTCAGTGAAAGAGAAGACCCTCACGACATGGATTGGCATGGAGTGACTGTAGAAAGGGGCTCAAGTGTATCAAAGATGACAAGGATGACACAGTACAGTCTTGTCATGAGACCAACCTGACTGGAAGGCACCTAACAACAACAACATGAGGATTAAAACATACAAGTCTTCAGTCCTAAAGGATAAATTTTTCCAACTGATGGTGAGTTCTAATGTATCGGGGAGCACTCTGCCCACTCAGGTTTCCAAAGGCTGATTTGTCAGAAATAGAGTATCAGGGTTTTCTTCCAAGGAATCTCTTGTGGGCTTCAACTCAAGCTTTTAGGTTAGCCACCAAGTGTGGTAACTCATTTACACCACCGAGTGACTCTAAAAAGGACAATCATTATTGTTGTTGTTGTTAAAAGTGCAGTCAACTACAACTCATAGTAACCCTACGAACAATGGACCTGAATCTTGCCCTATCTTGTGTCATCCTGACCAACTCTAACATACTTGAGCTAGTGATCCTATTATATAGTAAGAGTAGTAAAATCTTCTACCACGTGTTTCATCATCCCTAACAAAAGTAAAAAAAAAAAAAAATGTATAAAAATTTTATTAAGTCAGTACATTTTTAAGTGGAGTAATTGGGATATTATATTCTTCCCTTATATTTTTCATGTGAAAATGGTTAAGTGTGCATATTCTTCCACTTCATGCCTTAAATATTTTTATCACATTCTTAAAAGTAATGGTCAAGAGGTGTGGATTTTAGCAGGAATTTTCTTGAAGAAAAAGCTAGCTTTAAATTGACCCAGTTAATGAGAAAAACATTCAGATTTCAGAAGAGGAAAGGCAAAAATGTTTTACAGTAGGATTAAAAAGAATGTGTGTGCTCAACTAGAGATGATGGCAAATAAATACAAGAAAAGCATATTTATCTAAACCAGATATGTTCTTCAAATCTCCAAATAAAATTTTAAATTCAAAGATAAGGATTAAAAAATTATCCATATGCCAGACCAGTTATTGCTATGACCTTCATATCCAGGAAACTGCAGTCTCTTTAACATTTCCATTTTAGTGGTATAGTTATCATTTGTTTTACTGCCAGAAATTTAAACTCTCTAAATATACCTTCCCCACCCCCACCCCACCCCCCGCTCACCTATTATCTTGTTAGTTGATATTTCACATTTACAACACTAAAAAGATCTATAAAAATAATCTTAATAGAAAGAGTACGAGGATCCGGGGTGGAGGGGGGAGAAGCAGAGGGATGAGGATGGGGGGGTCGCTTAATCATAGGGTCATACAATTTGGTGGGTGGAGGAAGGGATGGGTGAAGGAAAGGGGAAAGATCCAGTGTGAAAAACAATATATACAAACTTTGCTAAGTGAACCAGTATAAAAAAAAATAATCATCTTAAAATCATTTGTTTTAAATGAGAACTTGACTCACTACTGATCCTAAACCCCTAATCCTTCCTGTCCTACCTCTCTCTAGTCTTGGTTATGAATGGAGTTAAGAAGAGAAAAATGGAAAAATCTCCATTAACTGGGTCCTCATGCCATTAAAATCCACGTGTGCTCCAAGGTTTAAAGCTAGTAGCAGAGTCTTAGCTTCAGGCTGAGAGAAGGTGGCAGCAAGGTGCAGATAGGATGAGTGGCCATCATTTTTCTACAGACTCAAGTATCTGATTTGTATGTGCGAGGGCTTTAGGTCCAGCAGGTAGCACTAGGTGGATGACACAGATCTCCTACTGGATGCAAACCCTGGCCAATCAGCTTTGCCTATGATTCGAAACAGCACAAAAAAATTCACTCATCCAAGGAACAGAAGCAACAACACTGAGATAAGGCAGCCTGCCCGACAGTGGTTGCAGGGGAGGGATTCACTTTGAAATAACACCTAGAGTCTGAAGAGCATTAAGTCACTAAAGTTAAGCATAACACAGGGTTGGGTTTTGGGTTTGTTTGCTTGTTTTTTTCCCCATAATGACCTATCTTGAGAACCTAACTGTGGAAGGAGTGGGTGTACACACCAGTAAGTAAGCTTTAACAAGTCATTTAACTTGTAAGAATGTTTCGGCCAATCTTTTGCTAGATAAGCATGAATAATTTATAGAATGTTAAAACAACTGTCAGGAGACAAGGATGCTTATATTAAACCAACAGTCTATATAAACCAACATAACATCAGAGAGAAAACAAAATGTACCTGGAAGTATTCCAACACTGGATTCACAATGATAAATAAAGCTATAAAAAATGCTACTTCTCTCTAATTTCACCTTCCAGGATAAGGATATGAAAGCACATACCAGCCTGGTTTCCAGATTTTTCTGAGCTTCTGCCTCATTAACTACTGACAGAGGTCTTAAAGGTTTGTCTTAATGGAAATTATACTTGGATTTACACATATAGAATCAAGAGCAATTCAGAGTAACAGTCCAAACAATGGTCCTCAGTTTTGGAAATATAGAGTGTAGACTACTTCTTTAATTCATGAGGTCTTGATGCTATGGTCCTTTGCACAAGCAAGCTGAAACTGAAGGTTTATTCTTGTTAGTTGTTAAATGCTGTTGAGTCACAGCCAACACTTAGCTAACTCTCCAGGGGGTGGAGGCTGTAAACTGCATGAGAGGCTACTGCCCATCTTTCTCCTCCAGAGCAGCTAGCTGGTGGATTTGAACCACTTGCCCTGGGGTTGATATTAGAATTCTTTAACCACTAAGGCATAAAGACCTCTCTATTCATGTTCATAGTCTATGAACATATTCTTTTTTTTCAATTTCCATTCATTCATTGTTGCACTTTTCTCCCTGCCCATCCCTCCCTCCCCCCCAGTCAACACTTCTCTTTGAAAAGAAAAAGAAATATTCTTTCATTGCTATACAATCCCTCCCCCCAGGTCCACCCAACTATGCAACCTTCGTTCTGGACTCCTGTCATGACAATAATACCTAATCACATATCCGTTTTAAACAGTTTTCTCCCTCATCTGTTTCAATGCAGTATACATTATTTATTCCATCTTTCTCAGTCTTCCCCCAACCCTGAAAGATAAACAATCCAATTGAAAAATGGGCACAGGATATGAACAGACACTTCACCAAAGAAGACACTCAGATGGCCAACAAACACATGAAGAAATGTTCAAAATCCCTAGCTCCAAGAGAGATGCAAATCAAAACAACTATGAGACTGCCCATTACCAGCTGCAGGGCCTTTAGCTCCCAGCCGCTGTCCCACCCCCCCTCCCCCGATGTAGAATGGGGATGTGATACAGGTGTAGGTGGTGGCCAGTCTGCAGGATCAGTTCCTCCCCTCTTTACTCCCACACTTTTGGGGGGAGATGGCAGCAGTGACCCACCAAGTATGGTACAGACCCCTACTTATGTGGGCTTGAGGACCTGGGCTTTAGGAAAGATGATCCTGCAGAGAAGATGGGGACACCACAGAGACCTCTACAGGGCCAGCTGCCATCACCCAGGCGTCCATCCCTCCCTTACTTGTCTTCTTCTTCTGCAGTCACCCTCCCCCACCCTCTCCCTGAAGAGGTCACGAGCTTCCCAGCAATGAACTGACAGGGTTATAGGAAGGGGGTATTGACCTAATTTTACCACAGCTGCCAAGGTTATCTGACACAGTAGCCGTAACAATGGTATCAACTCACCCCAGTAAGAGTAGCACAATTTAAAAGAACAGCAAACAACAAATTCTGGTGAGGTTGTGGAGAACTGGAACCCTTATTCACTGTTGGTGAGAATGCAAAATGGTGCAACCACTATACAAGGCAGTATGGCACTTACTCAAAAAATTGCAAATAGAAATACCTTTTGACCCAGCAATTCCATACTTGGAATATAACCCAAAGAAACCATAACCGCCACCCAAGCAGATATATGCACCACCATGTTTATTGCAGCTTTGTTCACAATAGCAAAGAGTTAGAAACAACCTAAATGCCCATCAACAAATGAATGGATAGAGAAGCTGTGGTATATTCACACAATGGAATACTACACTGCATTGAAAAACAAGGAACACATGAAGTATTATTCAAAATGGATGACCCTACAGGACATTATGCTGAGTGAAATATCTCAGTCACAAAAGGACAAATATTGCATTTTTTGCCCTCTTTAGCATGCTTAGAAATTCCGAGTGTGGAGGTTTTGGAAATGATTTTCTACATTTAACATATCTCTGACATGAACAAGAGTTTTCAGAAAGTCATGACTGAAAATATTTTCACCTCCTCTTATATGTACTAAGGAGCTCTGGTGGCATAATAAGTAAGTAGGTTTCTAACAACAACAAAAAAAATGGTGCTTCAAAACCACAAAACTACAAACTGCTCCAACAGGGAAGGATGAGGTGGTCTTCCATTAATGGTTACATCCTAGGAAACCCAATGGGGAGTTCTACTCTGTCCCACACAGTCACTATGAGTCAGAACTGACTCAAAAGCAGTGGGACTGCTTGTTGGTTTTTGTTGATTTTTTTTCAAAAGGGGGTACATGTTACCTAAGGTTGCATATGTTTAAGCTACATTGTTTTGCTCTACTTAGTGCATTTTTAAGTACAAGTATATTATTTTTTTAAAAAATAGGTTATTAAATATTCAAAATGATACTCACACACCACCAATGACACGAATTGATCCAATTCCATGAAAACCTTCATCATTTTTTAAAAAATTAGGGACAGAATCTATATGTTCACTAAAATCTTTGGCCTGTCCAAAAAAGTGGGGTTTTTCATAAATAATAACCTGAAAAATAGGAAAGATCATTACTTCATGAACTCGTATTTTATAAGAGATGCATACTGATTTCCTGAAGACCAACTCATGAAGACCGCATCATGAATAGGGTTAATTGTTTTGCCCCATTAATGCACAGTTGAAATTCAGCCCAATATTCTCATACAATATACTAAGAAGAATCTTTGAATCTTTATTTTCTGCTTGCCAAATCCCAGGACTACCTCATAGGGTCTTAGAACTTGCTTTTGAATTACCTTTATAAGTTCATCCACATATTTGGAACTTAATATAGAGTTGTCTTTAATTCACTGCATCTCTTCTCTTAAGAAAATGTCTCTTGAGTTTCTAAGCTCTAACAATGTGTCACCTACCTCCTGAGTTAAGAAAACACACATAGTTTCTTGTTATCCTGTTTCTGTGGAAGTTACTATTCCTTGAGAAAAAAGAGACACTCAAATTCTTGACTAGGAAACTTATTGAAAACAAGTAGCTCAATAAACTGTCAATTTCGTGTACCTCAATTTGGATTAGTAAAGGTATTTCACTTCTATTTTGCTGCTCTATACTTTCCAAATATAAGCTGCCTTTATGGTGGTGGTGGTGGTGGTGGTGGTGTTAGGTGCTACTGAATCAAGTATGACTCACTGTGAACCAATGAACAGATCTGAATCCTTTCTCTCCTGTGCCGTCCTCATCATCTCTGACCCACTTGAGGCCACTGTTGCACTCACTGCCTGTTGCGAGGAAGTGATAACCACCATAATAGTGCTAACCTATCCACATTCTTTCACCTTGTCCTAACTGCGGTTAGTGACCTAATCTGTGCACAACTGACAACCCATAACCTAGACAAAAACACTCCATGCTTAAACATACTGGCACAATAAACTTTAAGGTCTTTATTCAAGAAAAATCACTAAAAGATTATCCAGACCAAAATAAATATATTGCACTCCTCTTGCTGATTTCAGTATATTAGGTTTTCACTACGTGTTGTATTCTAATTAACAGGTTCTATCTGAGCCTTGTGCCCAATACATATTCTGGAGATAGTAAAATTAAGTAGAGAGACAAATATTCTCTAAGCCAGAAGTCTAACAACTTCAAAATTGTGATTAGCTATGGCAACTATTCCATACATAATGCATCTATAACCAACCAAACTGCAAATGTCTAAGGCTGTCTCAGTCTGTTGTACATTGTACAGTCAGTAAGAATGCAAAGAGCAGGAGAGACCTCTTGCTTAGACAGCAAACAAGGAGACTGAATCAGGAGTGACTAATACAAGAGTTGTCCAGGGAGTGTTACAGCTGATTCTTTATCTATTAAATCAGTAGTCCTCAACGTTGGCTGCATGTTGGGAAACTAAAAAAAGTTCTGACTTAACTTAGGGCAACTCCAGATCACAGTATTATTTCTGGGAGCTGAATTCAGGCCTGAATAGTTTTTAACATTTAGTTACATATGAGGGAATTCTGGTAGCCTAGTGGTAAGAAACTGTACTGCAATCCCAAAGACATTCAGTTCGAATCCATCGGATGCTTTAAAGATGGATGTCCAATCTCCCGTGACATTAACTACCTCTGAAAACCCGCTGGATGGTCAACTATAGGTCAATTCCAACTCAAAAGTACACAACAACAACAGTTACACATGATTCCAACATATAACCAAGGTATAGTACTTTACATATGCAAGTTTTTAAGTCTCAACTTGTGATCAGCATTCAAATCCATAAATTTAAAAAAAAAATTGCAGAAATAAGAGGGTTGGGGGAGCTATATCTTCTAATCCATTCACACACATTTACCAATTCTATTTTTTCCTTTCTTTCCTAAAATGTGCATGACTGCCTTTACTCTACTTTTTATTAGGTGTACTCTTCCCTATGTTGTTGTTAAGTGTCGTAAAGTCATAGGCGACTCATAGGGAACCTATGAACAAAAGACCTGAACACTTGTATAACTTTCATTGTTTCTCCAAGTTCATAAGGTTTCCGGAGGCAAGCTATTTCAGAAGTGGATTCCACTCCTGCTTCCAAGCTTATTTTCATCGGAGAGCTCCACCAAACACTGTCCACCATGGGTGACCATTATCACATATGACACAGTAGGGTCACAGTATTCAGAATCACAGTAACTAGAGTTACCTCTGTACAGCAAATCGACAGATCAATTGCTATACCACTTAGAAGAATGTCTGACCAAGATACTCATATTTACAGTCTATCAGATAACAGCTACCAGTATCTCTTTTTGCTCAGCCTTGCTTGATCTTCTTCCTGGATATCAATTAAGTGATTCATGGATATCACCACACTGAGAAGTGTCTCTATGGCTCTTTATCACCTCGGGTCCAACAAGATAAAAGCCAAATCTATTATCATTCCTCTTTCTGTTGTCATTATGTGCTATGGAGTTGACTATGACTCATTGGGATCCAATGAAAACAACATGGCGCCCCATCCCCTATCCTGTGCCATTCTCACCACCCTGACATGCTTGAGCTCCTTTGTGGTTTTTACTGTTAGGTGCTATCAAGTCACCCATAATTCATAGCAACTCGATGAACAAAAGATCTGAACCTTGCCCTATCTATCCTGCACCATCATGCTCTCTGTCATACTCACACCTACTGTGGCAGTTACTGTGTCAATCCATCTCACTGAGGGTCTTCCTCTCTTTCTCGAACCCAGGTTTGCCTGGCTTGTCCATACAGACATCCAACTTTCCATACGGAGAATCTGCCCTTATAAACCACTTTGTGCAATTACTTCTCACTACCCCACTGTCCATGAGTAGGTGTCATTTCCACACAGTTAGGGGTGTATGTGTACATTTCTTTTAATGGTTAAATATCTAAAAATTATTAGTAAAAAATTTTAGTCTACCACAAAGTCTGTTTAAGATTTACTTACCTTTAGGTTCATAGGCATTTCCACTTTCAGTCCACCCTTGAGAAACCAAGAAATGTTAATATTAGATATTTAAATATTAAAATGCTTTAAGATACAAAACTATTAAAATATTTGAAAGTAACTAAGTTCAATGTATAAGCCATAAAAATAACATTAGTGACAATTACATACCAAATTTAAGTTTCAAGTACAGTACTATAGAATCAAACATGAACATGAATGTAAGATAGTAATAAATCACAGACGATTATTTTTTCCAGCTTACAACTAATATAAGAAAGGAAATTAAGGTTTAGTGCTAGAGTATAAATAATCAATAAAATACTTAATCTCATTTTAAGTGTCCTAAAAAAAAAAAAGAGTAGATTTTCTAGCAGATTTAGAAACCTCATTTTTGACAGGGCAGAGTTCTAAATCAATTAGCAAATGTTATTCTACACTGCAGAAAAATAAATACAAAGTTAATCACCCTTCCAACCTTTACCAATATTTTTTTTAATCATAATGGATGTCTCTGAAATTTTGAAATTGTAGAGCCTAAGAATAGGAGCCTATTCTCACAGAAACTTTAATTCTATCATTTCTTTCTTTAAATACTATTTTCCACTGTGGTATTTCTTAAATTTTTCTAATTTTTCTTTATTTATACTTTGTTCAAGGGTGTAGTTTATCATATGTGAGGTTCTTAACTTGAGCAGGCCACGATTCTCAGTGACTTGACACACCACACGCTGCGCAGGCATCCTCTACTCCGTAATCTCATGTGAGCAGTCAGACAGTAAGTAGAAAGGGGAGTTTCTCTGAAGGTGTGGCTTACATCCAACATATGATGTTCTAGCAAAGTTCACTGTCTCTCAATATTGACCTCAATTTATCATCCTCTGGTGCTTGTTCTTGGGGTATGAGTCAGTAATGTGCCACCTGATCTGCATATTTTGGGATTTGCTAGTTTATGCAACTCCATAAATAGTAGCCTTCTGCCTGAACTGCCAGTTTTGGATTTCTCAGTGCCTGCAGCCATTTGAGTCAGATGAAGCCTCCAGTATGACATCTGACCCATGGATTTGGAACTTGCCAGCCTTTAGCTTTGTTAGTCATTTCCTTAAAGTAAGTCTCTCCCTATATCATACTGGGAATTCTGATGTGCAGAGTCCACATGGAGTTGCACTGCTAAGCCACAGGTTGCATTTCTCTGGTGGCTCTGTGAGAAAAAGATAGGCAATTTGATTAAGAGCCTTAGAAAACCATTGGGGGGTCCGCTTTTAGTGAGTCTTGACTTGATGGTAATGTTGTTGTTTTTATGTGCTGTTGAGTCAGAACTAACTCACAGCTGATCCTCTAGCACATTTCTAAATGTCATGGAAGGAGACTGCCTATCTTTCTCCTGCAAAGCAGCTGGTGGCTCTAAACTGCATGTCTTTGGGTTCATAGCCAAAGTCTTAACCACTAAGCCACCAGAGCTCCCTGATTGCAGCGCAAGAGTGAGAGTAAATGTGTAATTTGCTGGCTGCTAACCAAAAGGCAGGCAGTTAGAGTCATTCATCTGCTCTACATGTATAGTCCTTCCCCGTCCAATTAAAATGTGTAGCCTTGGAAATCTAATGGAAGGCCATGATGGGCTAGACCTAATTTATTATCTGTGGGTTTGGGAGTGAATGAACATTACACATTTATATTCACTAGTTTTGCTCTTTTAGAGAACTTATCCTATTATAAGAGAGAAGGATTACATTTTGAAAACAGAATTTGTATCCTATAATTCATGGAGTCATAGAATGAGAAGTAACTCTACCTAGAATGAAATAGCCCTAGTGTCTCATTCATATTTGATTGAGATGATTCAGAAGATGAGACTTTAGACTTGAAGTTTCAGAGACTTGGGATATGATAGGGTAAAATGAGTTTTGCATGTGGCAGGAACATGAATTTTCACATCAAAGGATGAAATGTTATGGATCATGTTCCCCCAAAATATGCTATAAATCCTAACCTCTATGCCTGGAGTTATAATCTTATTAAAGAATAAATCCCGTTATGGTAATGAGACGGGATTAGTATAGGACGCATCGTAAGTAAATATCTTCTGAGATATGAAAGAGACTAAACAAACATTTGGAAAGCAGAGATTGGAGAAAAGAGTCTCCACGTGACATGAAGGCTAGTTCAAAAGAAATAAAGACCTTCCTCCAAAGCTGACAGAGAGAAAATCATCTTTAGCCTCCAAATCTTTGATCAAATAAATTTTTGTTTGTTAAAGCTGTTCCTTTGTGGCATTCCTGTTATATACCTCCAGATAAGATATCACACTAAATAATAGTTAGCATTTCAAAGTTTTTTTTTAAAAAAAGCAACACAACAAGGGAAAAATACTAAAAGTACCGATTATCATGAAGAAAATGAAAACTGATAGAACTGTCTACTATTGATGCTGAGTTGATAATTCATCAGCGCAATGGAAGTCTATCATTTACTATAACCAGTTTTACAACACACATGAGGAAATACAGAATTCAGGATCTAAAATTTCTAAAGAACCATAATTGGAAGGGAAGTCTGTAAGTACTATGATGGAAGAATACAGAAAATGAAACAGATTCTTCTCTACATGGTTAAACATAGAAATACTTACAGGTAGTCTCCACAGTGTAAATAAATGGGGAAAAAAATGCATAAATAGCTTGCCAATCTAGTCATGTGTGTGTGTGTGTGTGTGTGTGTGTGTGTGTATAATTTGGGGTTTATGGGTACTTGAAACACTCTTGTATTTGGAATCTTTCATTCCTAAATTTGCTTACCATTTGAAGTGGATGCAATGATTTCATTTCAGTTGAAGAAATCTCAAAGAGTCCATGGTCTTCTTCCAAAATTGTAGCTTGCCCCTTAAAATTAACATCTGGGTAGGCAAGCCAACTAAGTAAGTAAGAAATAGTTAGTTAAAGTATAACAGCAATTTTTAAATCTAATCATCTAAGAGCTGAAATTAAAGAAAAATGAGTTGTATTGTCAACCTAAATACACGCAGTTCAAATCCACCAGCTGCTCTGCAGGGGGAGGGAAAAAGGGGCAATCTCCTCCTGTGCCATTTACTGCCTCTGAAGAGCCACGGGGGGTTAGCTATGCATCGATTCTGTCTTAACAAAAATACTAACCACCACTGACCACTACCCCAAAACACCATACACAGAATTATACTAGTAAAATACAATTCAAAATGACTTAGCCAAGAGTGGGCATGCTATTAAGTACTTACAACAAAAAATATCTATCTTGTAAGTGAAGTATATTTTCTAAGGTCTAGGCATTACTGTTCTGTTCTTAGAATTTCCTAATGTTCAAAAACTCTACTACTTTCCACTCTTTTCTGTAACATGACAATCAGAGGTAGGGGCTCCACTGTTGCTGTGTGTGTGTAGCATTGGAACTGAGGCAGTAAACGGCAAGCAGGGGATTGCCAATTTTTCTCCCATTAGGTAGCTGGTGGATCTGAACTGTATACCTTTGGGATTGCAGTACAGCTTCTTATCACCAAGCTACTAGTGCTCCCTTTAGGCATTTTAAATCTTTGACCCATATTTTTAGGATTAAAGTAAATTCCACTGGTTGCTATAGAAAAGAGTATTTGAAATAACAATCTCCAAATACTGTTCCAGCTTTCAGCGGAACTTGATTATTAAAAACATTTCTCATTAACAGGGTCAAATACTCCTACTCCCCGTGGATTTCTAATCCATGATTGGGAAGATAAAGATATCTGACAGTGACCAAAAAGTCCAACATCAACCATCAGAGCAGAAGAAAACAGTGAAAGAGAGAAGACTCTAATGACTCAATCATTCACATTTTTGTGACCTTTTGGGGTTTAAGTCACTTGGGAACTAAACCAAGACTGTGCTGAATTAGATACACAGTCTTAAAGATTCATTTGGAATCAAGAGGCCCAGGATCAAATCACTTTCTTACTAACTGGTAGACTGTGGCAAATCATTGAATTTATCTTATTTATATCATAAGAGTAACACTACCTGCTTTGCAGGAACAGAGGGATAATAAACACAAAACTGGTAGCACTTAGCAGCTCTAGAAATAGTACAAGGTTCAGAATTCTAGGCCACGGGTATGCTTTTTTTTTCTCTTGGTCCCAAAATGTGAAAGATAAACAGTGGTTAGATGCACCTACATCTTAGAATTTTATACCTGTTCCCATGAGTCATACAACAAAACCCTAATTTGACTCAAAGAACAAGAGAAGCCTTTTTAATCCCTGAAACACATCTTTCCCAGCTCTTCAGGCTTCTAAATAAAATTAACAAATCTCTGGAGAACATTATGCTGAGTGAAATATCCCAGTCACAAAAGGACAAATATTACATGATGCCACTGTTGTAGAATGGGACTGTCCTTGGGGTTGGGGAGACACTGAGTAAGATGGGTTCAATAATGTATACTGCACTGAAGCAGAGGAGGGAGAGAACCGTCTGAAAGAGAGATGTAACTGGGTATTTCTGTCATCACAGGAGACTAGAGCGAGGGCTGCTGCATGGTGGAGGGGACCTGGGGGAGGGTTTGTAAAACAATGAAAGAATCTTTTCTTTTACTTTTCCATAATTTTTGGACTCATGTACTTATAACTTGTTAGTCAAATTTGTGTCTTCTAGGTTGCAACACCCCCATGATACATCTTGAAGGATATGTACATGTACAGCCAAGCACAATCAATAAGAGTGCATCTGAATTCCAAAATCAATCTCCATAATAGTCTATGTGTTTCCTACTGCCAAAGGGGCCCTTTAGTGTAGTGAGAGAAGATCTTCACCCTGAAACCCACAGCGTCCCTTTTCAGCAGGAAGTAGCTAAGAGAATACACCGTCCCCTTTTCCTTATGACTCAGGGTGAAGTCTCTCTCAGGGAGGAGTGATAGGGAATGGCAAAGGATACACTGACAAAGAAGATTAATCAGAACTGGCTTTGACAAGCACTGTGGCATTTGGACAAGAACAAACTGGGAGGAGGGTAGAGAGAATAGTGCAACAATGAATGAGTGGAAGCCCAAAATCTCTGTAAATGTTTATGAAAATTAATAAAATATAATTATAGAAGAAAAAGAAAAAAAAAGAATTTGAGAAATACTTATGTCATCTACTAAGAAATGGAAAAGGGAACTATGGTGATTATCAATCACTATGAAAAAGAGAAACTGATACGTACACTCCTGACTTCACAGTGAAAGACACAGTTTTGGGGATATTCAGTTCTTCCAAATTGGGGACTGCTCTCTGTATGTAGATAGGACAACATGCTGGCTCAGCCCGGGGACAAAGTTCTATCTCTGGAATGCTGCAATCCTGGAGAGGGTGGGGGAGCAAAAATTAGCTCTGAAATAATCTGCAGTCATACAGCCTAATATGTCAACACGCCGGACAAGCAGTTAATAGTTATTCTTATTGTTCAAATTTCTTCATCATAACAACATAAAGGAAGTACTGTTTCTAATTTAAAAACTCACCATTTTTTAAAAACCAGAATTTTTCTAAGGAGTTGTGTTGATAAAATGAAGTATTACTGATTGAGAAAGAATCAGAACAATTCCTGTTTTGTTTTGTTTTCAAAGACTTGCCCCTTAGCGACGTTCAGAGCTCCAAGCCCAGCTGGAGTGCCAAATGCCTGTAAGCTTTCCTCTTTAGAAGTGTAACAAGCCCACAGAAGAGGAAGGGAGTTAAATAAAAGCTGATCTCATGGGGGACATAAAAATAAGTTACAGAAAGGCACCCCCTCCTCAGTGTGTTTATCTAACATACACTGACAAAAGAAGTAGGAATTAGAGGTGAGGATAAAGGAAATCTGTTTTCCTACTTAATTAGACCTGTGTGTGTGCACATGCACTTGTGAGCCCACATGTAACGTGCAAGCACACATGTACATACACACACCACTCTTCTGAAGAAGGCATTGCAAGTTGAAATTTGCCACTTCGTTCACTTGTCTTAAAAATTAGGCCCCCACTGTCTCCATAGCCTATCAAGTTTTCCTTCAAAATTTCACTGATAGAAGTCCCTGGTACTTCAAAGAGCTAATGCATTCAGCAGTTCCTTGAGACACTGGCAGTTCAGGTTCACCTAGAAGTAGCTAGAGGGAAAAGCCTGGTGATCTAATTCTAACATAGAACAAATAAAACAGCTATAGAAATACTATTAGATACATGAGTCTCATGAATCAGTGTTAACTTGGCAACACTTGTCTGGGTTCATCTCTTGAAACTTATTGCCAATGTTGCTGGTTCAAATTCACCAGCGCCTCTAAGAAGAAAAGATGAGACAGTCCGCTGCTGTCAAGATTCACAGCCTCAGAAACTTAGGCTCAATGTGACGACAACGGGTACAGATTGTCTTTCTACAATAAGACACCAATCTAGGGATCTAGCTAAATTTCCAGAACTCTGCACCCTGCTAGATGTTTCTCCCGACTCAACTAAAAAGCTCACTGCCTGTATTTCTTTTTTTTTTTAATTCCTTTTATAAATATCTTTCAATTTTCATGTCCTAACTCAAATAATACCTCATTCTTTCTTAGGGCCTCTACATAATAATTATTTCTCTTTTGTCTAAAATTACAGATGCTGTTCTGTCTGAACACACATCTATCTCAATGTTCTTGAAGGGCTTAATTATACAACTCAAGTTTCTGTAACATAATTCTCATCTATGACATTGTGAAATGCAAATAATTAGGCTTTAATAAAAGAAGTAAATGCTATAAATATCAGAGTAGCATTTATAAGAATATGAACAATTTTCATTATCATAAATATTACTACTTTAAAACAGATTTTCTGATTCTTTTTCCATATTCTTCAAACTGAGTTCTCATTTTTATTAACACATATAAAATAAGCAAATTGCATAAAATTCATTGTAAGATGCAGTATACTAAAGAAAAAAATATTATAAAAAGCAATAACCAAAGAAATGTAACTTAGAATAGTCTTTAAAGAATAAAGGTGCATTGCCTTCCAAAGTTTTATTTCAAAATAATGCAGAAATAGCCAGAATAGTCACCTGTTCAATGGGCATAGCTCCTTTGTTTGCTATTAATAAATGAGTGCTGAGTAACATGATTGAAAGTAAAGTAATGCCATATTAATGTCCCTCCAGGGATCTGAGGTACAGTAACAGAATACATAACTAAGTGTCTCACACAAACAAGCTTCCTTTGCATTGTATTATACAAACAATGTTTGGGCGTGTACTTTAAAAGGGAAAAAGCTCAGAGGCATTCTATTCTTCAACCTCACAGAAGGAAACAGCCTAACAGCCAGAGGAGAAGGATGATTAAAAACGAAAAAGTAGGACTGCAATATATGTTCTCAGCAATCTTTACTAGAACGCCATTAAAGCACACACATTCTATCTTCATTTTGGACAGTCACATAAATACCCTTTCCTGAAATTTTGTTTATATCTCAATTCATTATGGAGAAAGGTAGTCAACCAATATATTTCATCAGCAAAGAGTTATTGTTGTTAGGGGCCTGATGTGACTACGACTCATAGCAACTCCATAAACAATAGATCACAACTTTGCCCTGTCCCGCACTATTTTGAAAACCTCTGACAAGCAATCTAAGGGTACATGTAATATCCAAGTAAGAACGACCAGTTTACCCTTAAAGTTTACATGACTTCCTCCCAGACTTTTCTGATACTCCATAAATACAACTTAGTTAAATCTTTAAACTTATCACTCTAAAAGCATTTGGCAAGAATGGAGATAAAAGTCTTATTTTCTCAGTTGGACCAACACATTTTTCTAACCTTAATTTTCGTGTACCTTAATTATTTTAATACATAAAATGAAAATAAAAGCACCAATAAAAAATTTTGGTTGTCAAGTATGCTAACATAAGAACATATCTGTCATTGCTATGTGCCACTGAGTCAGGTACCTAAGAATATAGTGCATAGCAAAAGAAAAATAAACAAAAGACATCAAAAGGAATTTTAGAGAGAAGGAAAAAAAATACAGCTAATAAATGGTCAACTCTATAAGTAATAAGAGGAATTCAAATTAAAACTTCAGTAAGAGACTATTTTTACATTTACTAGCTGACAATGTAGAAGGAAAGGAGTTCTCCAGCCAACCTAAAGGCTGCGTGTCTCTTGCAATTTGAATCCACCAGCAGCAATTTTAATTCACCAAGAGATCAAGTTCTGCAGGAGAAAGATGGGCATTATCTTCCTGTGATTCTTGCTCTGGGAAACCCAATGGAGCTTTAGCTATTAGTCAGTTACAACTAGATGGCACTGAGTTTTCAAAGTGGAAAAGTTAGGTAAACCAAGAATTCAATCATGGGTGTCAAGGGGCCTATACACCTAGTCCAACCAAGCTGAGGAAGCACACACCCTAAGACCTGGCACATCTAAGAGCAGAGGTTTTCAAAGTGTGGTTCCCTAAGAAGCTGCAGCGGCACCATCACCCTGTAATTTGTCAGAAATGCAAATTCTCAGATCTAACTCTTGAGCTCAGGGAACTGTGGTGGCTTAGTGGTAAGCAGCTGTGCTGCAATCCCAAAGGCACATGGTCTGAATTCAGCAGATGGTCCAGAGAGAAGGATGGACAATTTCCTCCTGTGTGATTGACTACCTCTGAAAACCCATGGGAGGGTCAGCTATTAATTGGTTCTGAATCAAAATCAAACAACAGCAACTCCCACCTCTGAGCTAATCTGTGTGCTAACAATCTCGTGTACACTTGCAGGTGACTCAAAAGTTAGGGAACAACTAAAATGAAAGAAGCATGTGTGAACTAGCCAAAAGCAAACAATATCAACTACCACCTCTGCGCTCAGTAATCTGTGTGCTAACAACGTTGGGTACACTTGCAGGTGATTCAAAAGTTAGGGAACAACTAAAATGGAAGAAACATGTGCGAACAAACAGACATGTGCAAGAATATCCAAAGCAGCACTTTCTGTAGTAATAAAAATCAAAGAAAACTTGTCAAGAAAATAGAAGAATCTCATTCAGGATTTGCCGGAATCGAATGCTGTAAGGCCCGTAAACATGGTTGGGCAAAGAAACTGTAGAATACAAATAAAAAATCCATTTATATAAAGTTCAAAAACTGGAAAATCTAGACAATAAACAAAACAAAATGGAAAAGTTAAGAAACTAAAATCAAGCAAATAATATTCTGTGGGAGAAAAGAGAACATAATTATATTGGTAATGAAGTTTTCCTTCTTGTTTTTGTAATCATGCACGTAGATTGTATCATCTTTTATAACTTATACATTCTAAGTAGTTGTATTCGTATTAAATATTTACATTTTAAAGAATGAATGATCTATGCCGAGGAGATGAAGCATAGTTAGGCAGTTGGAAAGTATGTGCTACCACAGAAGATAATGCTACAGTCCAAGACAGATGGAGGACAAGACATAAGTAGACATTTCAGAGATGATGGGGGGGGGGAGGGGAGAAAAACAACTAAAATAGGTGAAGCCAAACTATCAGGGTAAGGTGTGGCATCCGTGAATAGTTTTTGCACACTGTATCACATTTTTCATGGATGCCTTCCTTAGGAAAATATATGCTCCTTTGGGAATTTTTTATTCCTTTGTATGTGTTAGTTCCTGTCCTATCATGAGTATACATTTGATGAATAAATAAATTACTCTCACCCAGAAAACATGGACTTCACTCTCAGATGCATTTTCATCCATCCTGTGGAACACCTAGGGAGCTCCCTCTATAGTCAGCACACCTTCTCTCTTCCTATCTTTAGCAAATTAAAATCTAAAGGCCTTAATTTGGCTATAAACTCCTATAAGCTCAGCTGCCTAGTCATCTCTTGGACCTCATTTTGTCCCTTCTCCTTTAGCTCCAGCCACATTGGTGTCCTTGCTGGTCCCAAACACGCCAGGTACAGTTTTGTCTCAGAGCTTTGCAGCGGGTGCTATTCATTCTGCCTGGAATGCTGTTTCTCCAGATATGCACATGGCTTTGTTCCTATTTTTATCAAGGACTGAGTTGTCAGGGATCTCCAGTGGTGGAGTTAGTAGGGACCTGGGATGCCATCTCTCAGGTTCAAATGCATTAGCACTCTGTGGGACAAAGTTGGGCAATCTCGTTATGTGTGGTTTACAGCCTCCAAATACTCTATAGAAGGTCAGCTGTGAGTCGGTTCCAATTGGACAGCAATGACTTTTTAAATTTTCTTAACGCATTTGTCAAGTCACAGAGGCCTATTTTGGAAAATCCAGCACTCCCTGTCATTCTTTGCCCTTTCTCTTGATGTACTTTCCCCTTACTGTACATATCATGGTTTTATATTATACCCACTGTAATCAAGTCAAGTCCAACCCACGGTGACCTTGTAACACACTGGAAGTTTCCACAAGGTGTCAAAAGCTTTACATCTTTATAGAAACAGATTGTCTCATTTTTCTCCCACAGAGCAGCTGATGGGTTTGAATCACTGACTTTTTGACTAGTAGCCAAATGCTTTGACCTCTGCCACCAGGCCTCCTACAGAACATACAGATTTGCTTATTCTATGTTCCAAACTGCCCTATAGATGCAATTAGAATAGTAGGCTCTTATTTATCTGTTTGCTCATTGCTCGATTCTTAGCATTTGGAACAGAACCTGGCTTGTATCTGTTATCTAAGCAAATTTGGAA
Source organism: Elephantulus edwardii (assembly GCF_000299155.1). Taxonomy (NCBI): domain Eukaryota; kingdom Metazoa; phylum Chordata; class Mammalia; order Macroscelidea; family Macroscelididae; genus Elephantulus; species Elephantulus edwardii. The sequence continues at coordinate 254,506 of NW_006400263.1, forward strand.
TGTAAATTAATGGACTAGCCAATGAAAAACAAGAGCTCTGCATGTATCACAAAGCATGGAAAGATGCTTTCCAATAGCTCATAGTTCTTTATTAATTCATCTGTTCAGCAAATAACTATAGAGACAATGTGTCAGGCCCTGCTCAAAGCCCTGGAGGTAAAACAGGGAACAGGACAGGCAGCATCTCTCCTTTATGACTCAAGGGTGAATTCTGTTTTATATCTCCATGAAAGATACATAATTAAAACTTTTAGTCATCTGTGTATGCTGTTGCTGCTGTTGCTGATGCTTTCAAGTTGGATACAACTCACAGCAACCCTATGAACAGATCTGCACCCTGTCCTGTCCTGTCCTGTGCCATCTTCATAATCTCTAACACACTTCAACCCATTGCTGCATTCACTGTGTAAATCCAGTTGATTCAGGGTCTTCCTCTCTTTCGTCCCTCCATTTTCCCAAGCATGATGCCCCACTCCAAGAAATAGCAATGTATCCAAGACAAAAAGCTTTAGCATCTGCCTTCAAGGAAAACTCTGTCTGCACCTTCTCCAACATATATCTGATTGTTTTTCTTTTGGCAGTCTATGGGATAATCAGCATTTTTCTCTAACATCACAGCTCAAATGGCTTCAGTACTTCTTCTGTCATACTTATTATCCATTGTACAAGCTTTCAAATGCATAGCAAGTGATTGAAAAGATCATGGCCTGGATAAGGCACACTGCAGTCCTTAAACAGACACCATTCTTCTTCAATAATTTGGAGAGGTCCCTGACTTCAGACTTTCAAAATGTAATATTTCTCCACCTTCTTTTGATATTTCTTGTACCATTCAAGATATTGTCCATAAAATCTATAGGTATCACAACTTGAGGCTTGAATTTGTCTTCGTTAAATAACTGTTATAAGATTGTGGATAAAAGATTGTGTTAAAAGACCGATATAAGAAACCAGAACTGCTAACCAAGCAGATATATGCACCCCCATGTTTATTGTGGCTTTGTCCACAATAGCAAAAAGCTGGAAACAACCCAAGTGCCCATCAACAAATGAATGGATGGAGAAGCTGTGGTATATTCACACAATAGAATACTATGCTGCATCGAAAAACAAGGAACTCATGAAATATTATTCAAAATGGGTGATCCTGGAGGACGTATGCTGAGTGCAATATCTCAGTCACAATAGGACAAATAGTGCATAATGTCACTGTTGTAAAGCATTGGGAATGAGGGAAACTAAGAAAAGAGGATAAATAATATATTGAAACAGATGAGAGAAAGAACTTTTTAAAAGGAATATATTATTAGGTATTATTTTCATAAAAAGAGCCCAGAATGAGAGCTGCACAGTAGAGTGCGGGGGTGGGGGTGCGGGTGGTATAACAATGAAAGAGTTTTATTTCTTTTTTTTTAATTTTCAAAGAGAAAAGCGAACTAGGGAGTAGGGGGAGGGGAGGGCAGAGAGAAAAATGTGCAACAATGAATGGATGGAAATCCAAAGTCTCTATAAACCTTAATTACATTTTCAATTAAAAAAAAGACTCTGGAAATAAGAGTGTTAAGAAACTGATATAAATGTAAGTTATATTTTTTTTTAAAAATCAATGATTTTCTAGGAATAGCATGTAATGAAAAGGATTTAAGAACTGGACATGTAAAGAAAGCCCCACTCCTTCAGAAAAGAAATTATAATAATATATGTAAACTTAAAGAAAAAGAGCTACACTACTGTTATAATACTGTAAAACAAGCACAAGCCAAAGATGTCTTATATTAACTACTGATTAAAGCTGTTGAGCTGATTAAAGTTGTTCAGTGCCACTGAGTTGCCTGTGACTCATAGTGAACCTGTGTATAACAGCTCTGAAGCCTGCCCTGTCTTGAGCCAGTCTCACTGACTCCAACACACCTACACCCTTGTCCCAATTAGTGTTTCATCCAGGGTCTTCCTCTCCTGCATCATCCCTCCATCCTTCTCCAAGGACTGGTCCCTCCTGACCACATGCTCAAAGTATGTGAGAAGGAGTTTCAAAATCCTAGCTTTCAAGAAGAAACATGGTTTCACCCTCTCCAAGACAGACCTATTTGTTTTCTTGGCAGTCCACTGTATGTTCAGTACTCTTCTCCAGCATTACAACTCAAAGGCCTCAATTCTCTGACATCCTTAGTCATTATCCAGGTCTCTGATGCATAACAAGTAATTGTGAAGACCATGGCCTGCATCAGGTGCATGTTAGTCTCTAGACTGACACTGTTGTTTCTCAGTACTCTGGAGAGGTCCCTGACAGCACATTTTTCCAATGCAATTTGTCTTCTGATTTCCTGACTCCTGGTGCAAAAAGCATTGACTCTAGAGCCAAGCAAGCTGTTAACAACCTTAATTTCTTCTCCATCTATCATGGTGCTGTCAATTGGCCAGTAGCAAGAATCTGTTTTCTTGATGATGAGCTTCAAAAAAATTAAAATAACATTCATCCTGGGGGGAAAAAGGGCTGCAGGGAAGATGAGAGCTAAAATATTTTGTCCTTAATGAGGCAAAGCAAATGGCTTTGCCAGTTAGTTATGAGAAATTGCTAGGAAGTCAAGAGTACAAAGAGATGTAAAAGTATATAAAACTAAAAAACCAAACTTACTATTGTCACATTGACCCTTACTGGTTTATGGTGACACTCGAGCATGTTTTCTAAGGCTGCAAATATTTATAGGAGGAACCTGCCTATGTTTCTCCCATAGAGCAGCTCATGGATTCAAACTGCCAACCTTTAGGTTAGTGGTGCAACATGTAATACTATAACACACTATGGGCTTCCAAAAATGTATATAACTTAAAAAAAAAAAACAACTAAGCCCAACACAACAACAAACAACTCACTGCCATTAAATCAGAACCAACTCACAGATGAGTTGCAGTGGTTTTTCACAGAGCACAAGTTACAAGGCAGGAGTCTGTCCATCCCTGCAGAGCCCTGGATGGATTCAAACTGACAGAGGTGCCATCCTTGGGGTTCACAGTGTAAGGATACAGACCATGCCACCAGAAGAAAAAGAATGCTTTAAAAACCTCTTTTAGGAGGCAAATATTAGACATTAACAAGTAGGGGAACGTCACAAGAATACGGTCAGAAGAACTCTTGAAACATTTCAATGGCCTTTCCAATGACATTTTTCTTTAAACCTTTTTGGTTATGTTTCTTTTCAACCAAGATCTGTATCCATCTGACATTAGTAATGATATGCCTCTGCCAAGACGTCTTCTGAATCCAGCTTGGATTTCTGGAGGTTCCCTGTCTATGTACGGTTCAAGCCATTTTAAGATAAATCTCAACAAGATTTTATTTGCATGTGATATTAATAATATTGTTTGATAATTTCCACATTCTTTTGGATCACTTTTTTGGGAGGTAATTTTGACATCAACATTTATTACCTTAAGCTAAATGAATTGATTTCCTAACTCTTAAGTGGAATAGTAAATGTGAACATTAATGTTCTGAAAACAAGCTCACTGAATACTTACTAAGTCCAGTCTGGTGACAGGTATTTTATAGGCATTATACCTCAGTAGTACGTACGACTGTGGTTGTTATGTGCCATCGAGTTGAGTACAACTCACAGTGACCCTATTAACAACAGATATGAACCCTGTCCTACCCTGTGCCTTCCTCATCATCTCTAACATACTGTAACATATTCTAACAGCCTACTGCTGCAGTAACTGTGTCAAATCCAACTTGCTGAGGCTCTTCCTCTCGTTCTGTGACCTTCCACCTTTCCAAGCCAAGGAATAGCTCCTAATAACACACTCAACATATATGAGACATAACTTCATCATTCTTGCCTCTAAAGAGTACTCTGGCTGTACTTTTCCCCAAGATACACCTCTTTGTTCTTTTGGCAGTCTATGGGATAGTGAGTATTCTTCTCCAACTTCACAGCTAAAAAGCCTCTATCTTATTCACTGTCTAGATGCATAGCAATTGATTGAATAGATCATCGGCCTCAACGAGGTGAATCTTTAAAATTACATCACTGTTCCTCAGTACTTTGGAGAGGTCTCCAATGGCTGACTTTCCCAATGTAATAGGTCTTTGAGTATTTCCCGACTTCTGGTCCCAAGGGTGTTGATTGTGGATCCATGTAAGACAGAATCAGAATGATTCATTTGAATTGACTGACATGTTTTAATCAACAGTTGTAGCCCTGGATATTCGTAATAATCTGTGCCAGGCAATGGAGAAGACAGTAGCCTTGCCAACTGAATGAGAAAAAAAAAAAGTCCAGTTTGTTCGCATTCTCAAGAACCGTGATCCAAAAGAATGTGGAAATTATTGAACATTAGTCAAGATCCTAGATGGACATTATTAACTTTTAAAAATGAGGCAAAACTAAGATTTTAAAAAGCCCACAAATAATATTAATTTTAGAAGATGGCACCTACAAATTATCCATCTCTAGAAATTTTTATCAAGTTAGATAATTTATTGAGTAACCCAATGCTGTTTACTCAACTGAACTGATGGAAATGGAAACAGAAAATATCAGAGCATATCACACATAAACATCTACACATATACTAAACAAGATGTGACAAAGTCATCTTGGGTCCTAGAAGAGTACAAAAACCTCTACATTCTTATACTAAGTGAACTAACTCAGTCCCATAAGGACAAATATTGTAAAAGACTATTACTGTAGAACGAGTATTTTGGGGGGGAGGTGGGAGTAGAAGGCTGAGGATGGGAGTGGGCGTTAATCAGAGGTTGCACAATTTGAGGCTGAAAGGGTGGTGAAGGAAATGGGAAAGATTTGGTGTGAAAAACAATGTATATGAACTTTGTAAATAAACCAGTATAAAATAAACCCTCTGCATAGTTGCATTTGATTTCCATAAAATTCTAGAGGTAGGTATAATAATGTCCTCTTTATATAGAAGAAAAAGTAAACAGTGAACCATAAATTGCTCAAGGTGGATATATCAAATTAATAGGGATTTTCAAGCCGTAATCAAAAGTGTCGTCTGTTGGTCTAGTCAATCCCTCCACCCCCACCTTGTCTCATGGTAACACTGCACAACTGCATGAGACATGATGGGTCCAGTGACATGCCCATGATCAGCTGTGGATTGAACTGTTTTGATCTATAGGCTACCAACTGGTTGGGGTTCAGAAGCAGATGACTAGACTCTTCTTCCGACTCAGTTTCAGTCTGGAAGCTCTGTGGAAATCACCTAAGCCTCCACTGTGACCTAAGTGATGGCTGTGCACGAGGAGCATTGGCCATAACTCAACCGGAGTGTCCTGAATGGAAGAAGACAAGAACGAGCAACAATTCTCCCTTATTACTCTGGGATAAGAACAAATTCAGAGATGACCCTCCAGAGGGTTTCCAAGGCTGTAAATTACATGGAAGGAGACCCCCATTAGGTCAGCAGTGCAACTCCCTGCAGTCTACACAACCAGAGCTCCTTGAGTCACAGTTAGATCTATTTTGATGCCTTTAACTTGTAGTGTTAGCAGAAAGTACTGGATATAACATGGACTGTCAGAAGAAGAAGCAAATCTGTCTTGAAGTAGTGAAACCACCTGCTCCACAGAGGCAAGGATGGTGAAACTTCATCTCACATACTTTGAGCATGTTTGTCAGAAGGGACCAGTCCTTGGGAGAGAAAAAACCCCTCTCCTCACACTGGGAAATGCAGAGTCAAAAAAAGATAGGAAGACCTTCAGTGACAGAGAAGAAATGAACTGACACAGCAGGTATAACAATGGGCATGTCCGAGATCATGATGATAGCACAGGAAATGGCAAAGTTCCGATCGGTTGTTCATAGGACTGCTTTGAGGCACAGTCTACTTGACAGCGCCTAACTACACAAATTATGAGATGACATTTCTCTAAACAACTGCCACTAAAAGACAAAAGAACCGTGGAAGGAGTGAACATATTTATTTCTACCTTAGATAATAAATGTTTGCAATTACTGATAAAACAACAAACTTCCTCTCCTCAGCTTATTAATAAAGATTAACTAATGTCTGGTCAAAGAAAAAATATTTTAAAAACTTTAAAATAATACTAAATGTGTATTAAGCATAGTAAATGATAGTATGTTTACAGCCTAATTTGAGAAGAGAGTACCTCACTCATGATTCACCGCAATTACTACTCATACCCCATTTCTTCCACTGGAGGCAGAGCAGGATTATCATTGAGTTTCGTCTTTAAATCCTGATACTGTGTGGCATCTGCCAAACATTATTTACAAAGGACTAAGGTTTAGATACTCTAAAATACTGATCATTAGCTAAAGTTGGGTAAGGCCTAGGTGAATTTGAAATGGAAATCACCACCATGAAAATGAAATTATCAGGAGGTAAAGTTTTGTCAATGTTGGGTAAAGGCAGCAGTTTGATACTTAATTATTACTTTGTGAGATAATTCAGAACAATGCTAGTATCTTTTCCATTTAATGCTCAATAATCAATAGTTTTATGTTCTTCCCTCACTGGGCATTTCTAGCCTGTATAATACACATTGGCACTAACATTTTGACTACAGAAAAGACTTTAAGAACAATAGAAAAGAGGGGGGAAAATGCAAGCCTTGCTTATTAATGCTTATTTTCCAAGCAAAAATGTCTGATATGCAAATATTACTTCAAATGTTTTGCTTACAAGACAGTTTTTATTCTATTTTACTCTTATTTGACATACCTTTGTCTATTAGGCTTGATGTGTTGCCTGACACATTCAGAAGGTGGTGAGAGATGCCACCTACAAACTATCCATCTCAAGGAATTTCTACCAAGTCAGCTAATTTTGTGAGCACTCAAATGCTGTTTGCTGACTGAACTACTAGCATTACTTTCATTAAAATGGACACTGCCCTCAATGCTTTCACCACTTTAATCACTCTGTAATAACATCAACCTACCAAGCACACACCTGCCACCGCCTACACACCTGTGTCTGAAAAAAAGCCGCTCTGCCAGCAGCTCTCTCACAACTCTTCTGCTCCTTAACTTCTGTTTATCATTTTAAAGAGTCCAATCACGTCCTTCTGGTGAGGTGCCTCCTATCAAGAGGTGAAATGTCTGTTCTGTATGCACCCACAGAGCCCTGCTTCTCATGGCAGTGTGACTTGGCAGTCTCTCTTAGACTCAAAGTAGCTTCACACTAATGCCCTGACCCAACTTCTCTAAACTGCCCCAGCATTCCCCATCAAACTTTTATGGTACTGAAAGATTTTCCTTATCTTCTCATTCTCATTGATGCCAAATTGAACAGATTCATAGCAACCCTCCCCTGTAAACAGCACAGGAGCAGACTGAGCACCATTCACCTCTGGAGCACTTGGGGATATGAAATACCAGAGAGGCTCATGCGCTGCAACACCCCATAGACTGTGCCGCCAAACCTCCTAGCTTAGTAGTAAATAATATTTTATAGGTAACAAAATCAGAGATCTAACAATATTGTTTAATAAAGCTTAAAAGCTGCAGCTACGCCTCCCTTTTCTCCCTTCATGCTTCCTTCCTTAATTTGCTCTTAATGTTCTCCTTTTCCAGAACACCCCCCTGTACTCATGTACCCTGCTGGTGCGTGCCTTCCTGTACACAAAGCTGTATTGAAAAGTAGACTTCTATACCAGAGCAGAATATATTTCAAGATACCAGCTATTTCTTAAGTATCCCTGGATGCTACACACCTTTCCCATTAAAAATACACAGGGGTATATTTGTAGGTATAAAAATACACAAGTATGCCTAAATGTACATAGATAGTCCATTACCAATCATTTAACTCTAGAAATGTAATAAACCAGATTACAATGAATATTTTGAATTTTCATTTAATCTAATGTTTTATATGTATTAAATCAAAATATTATCAAGATGTTAACAAACATTAATAAAATGACACATTTCTAAACACTATGCTCCTTATTATGACAAACCAAACTAAGCAAAATGAAAACCAAGAAAAACAATTCCGGTACCTTTAAGACACGTTTGATGGAACCTAATACAAAGTTTCTTGGTGGGTATTTTCTGTTGTGAAGAATCCAGTCATGATTTAACACTTTTTCCCCTTCTTCTAACACACATTTCTGACCTTGGAAATGTGGTTTCTCATATAAAATCCAGCTAAACAAATACAAAAGCAATGGTTAGTTTTGTTTTTCTAATTAATAATGCATCAAACAATATTAATAATACATAGATCTTACTGATTTTCATGTTGAAAGTATAGCTATTTTCACTGTTAGCATATAGGTTACATAATATGTAACCTTTTTTTTAAGAGAAAGGTATGTACTTAAATTAGCAGTAGGTGGGGGGAAAGTAGAAACAAAGTGCATTGTACTGGGAGGCAAAAATAGTTCCTAAAAACAACAACACAGTACAAGTAGTAGCGAGGTGTACGTCCATTGTGCATATATGCATGTGTGTGTTCTCTGGAAGCATTGTTGTGGGTATGTACCACTGAGTCAGAATCAACCCACAGCTCATCCTACAGAGGGTATTCAAAGGCAGCAAAATACACAAGAAGGAGGCTCTCCATCTTTTCCCCACAGAATAGCTGGTGGATTCAAACGGTGTACCTTTGGGTTGGCATTACAACTCTTTAGCACTAAGCCTCCAGAACTCCTTTTCCAGAAGCATAAGGTGGTGTTTATGTAATGTGCTGTATGGTCCACCACTTGCAGTTCAAATCTACTAGTTGCTCTGAGGGAGAAAGATGGACTGTCTCCTCCCTTAAAGAAACTTTATGGAGAATCACATAAATAAACTGACTAGAGTGTAGTGGGTTTTTTAGATGATTCATGTATTATAAACTACATATGGTTGCTGTGATGTGCCGTCAAGTTGACTACAACTCACAGTGACCCTACAACAATGGTTCTGAACCTTGCCCTATTCTGAGCCATCCTCACCATTCTCTGACACACCTGACCCCACTGCCATAGCTATTATGTCAATTTATCTCATCTAGGGTTTTCCTCTCCTGCTCTGACACTCCACCCTTCCAAGCACGATGTCTGTCTCCAAGGATTGGCACAAAGTATATGGGTGAAGTATGTTGAATATTCTTCTCCTGCACTACAACTCAAAGGCATCATCAATTCATACATATGTATACATATGTATTTGAGTGCATATACACATGGAGATTTGGTGGCCTAGTGGGTAAAGAGTTGCATTTCCAACACAAAGGTAACTTCATTGCAGGAAGATAAACAGTCTACTTCTACGTAATTTTTCCTCTGAAAATTTGCTGGGGGCTCATCTACAAGTTCGTTCCAATGTGACATCATGTAACAACAACAAATACACATATTATACTATATATTATATCCACATCAGATACTCAAAGCTGTGTGACTATATTAAAAAACCAAAGATATGTAACTACAAATTAATACTTCCACCCTAATTTTCCTATCTGTGGATAACATCCCAAGTGTCCCATTTTATTATACAAAGACTACTCTGCTCACATGAATATTAACCAGTGGGTAAAATTAAAAACTCGACAAAGAAATTCTGACTCCAGCCTATCCAATGGGCCTGGTCCATAGCTAAAAATGAAAACTTCCCTCATGTTCTGACCACACAAAGCATCCTTCAGTCCTTGAGAGGGTCAGTCATCCAAATGACTTTAATTATGTGACCTTCACATTCCTTAGCATCCCACAAATTTTTAACTTGTTTTCAATGCTGTGCCTCACTTAGCTGAAGTTTTCAACTCCACTTTATACTTGGTTACAAAAATGAAAGCATAGTAGAACATTCCAGTTGCTACATCCATTCAAGCTAATAATGTAGTTACAGAATGGTACTGATTGCATATGCCATCAAGTGCTCCTTAATGCTGGTCCTAAGCACTACAGAAAGGTTATATTTTCTGTCACAGGAAATAAAAAGAACAATTAAGTTATAAAATGCTAATAAATGTTTAAAAATATTCTGTCCAAGACCAGAAAAAAGCAAATGTGTCATTAATAAAAACACCAGAAACAGAGCACAAAAATTATAAGGATACTTAATTTTTTTAATGCTATGAAACTTTTAAGAGATTTCTTACCAGCCCCTTACAACTTTTATCCGTACCCCATTTGGAAAGGACCATGATGTAGCATCAAGAATATTATCGTAGATTTCTTGCTTATATTTACATCTGTGGAGATCATAGATAACCATCTGCAATATAAAGTGAACAGAAACAATGAGTACCTTTTAAGAATTAATTTTTAAAAGTTTCAGAGGAGGAACTGCAGGACAGGCTGGTGGTGGTGCTGTGCAATCTGAAACCCCAGAAGATGAGAGGACTTGAGTCCCAGGGCATGCTTCTGTGTGCTTCTATAGAAGGAGTAAGCCGAAAGGTTGAACCTCTGGACCCTCCCCCAGGCTCTGCTCCTGGAGAGCGAGTGTTTGTGAAGGGCTATGAGAAGGGCCAACCAGACGATGAGCTCAAGCCCAAAAAGAAAGTCTTTGAGAAGTTGCAGGTTAGTAGCATTTCTGCCCTTCCTGGCCTGTGCACCCCAGATTGCACCCATTTTCACATACTAATGCAAAATGATTCTTCCCCATTTTAGCTGGTAGGATGCCTGTGAGAAGGCCACCAGGATCCCAGAAGTGATGAAGCCAGGATCAAAATCCTCCTGGGATCCTTCAGGCCTCGCTTTAGGCCTTCTTAGCATTGCCTCACGTACAGGTTTTCCTGCATTTCACTTTGTTCATTCAGTATGACCTCTGGTGTTGGAATTAGTTTACTCCTGACTACTTAAGTTGGTGTACTCACCGAGTGGCACCACAGAAAAAGGTCTAATCTGTTTTCATTCAAATTTAGAGCCAAGAAAACCTCAAGGCACAGTTCTGCTCTCTTAACAGGTGCTATTCTAGGTGCTTTGGCTGTGAAAATAACAAAAAAAAGTCCCTCTCCTTGTGGCACCAACACTCCATGTGTGACTTGTTCTACTTAATACCTCATTTCCTCAATTAGAACGCTTCTGGGGGCGTTAAGGGTGGTTTTTACCTCTTTTTCCTGTCCTCCTGCACACAGCTTTGCCCACTCCCTTCTTGTCTGCTTTTTCCAAGCTAATTTTTTTTTCTAGCTATAAATTTTCATTGTATAAATCAGCTAAAATATTGGAGGAAATGAAGAAAATAAAATTGCCATAATTCTGCCATCCAGAGATACTAAAGTCATTAGCGATTCATTCTTTCTGGTCTTTTTCTGTGCATAAAGATACAGATAGTTTAGGCATACCATATGTTTATCCTGCTTTTTAAATTTAACTTTATCCCAGAAAATTACCATCCTGTTAAATACTGAGAGTGGAATTAGCATTATGACACTATTCTGTTAAAAACCAAACCCACTGCCATTGATTCTGACGCACATCGGCACTACACAGGTGAGTGGGAGCAGCTGGTGGCTTCATACTGCTGATTCTATTAGACTGAGCATTTAACCAAAACTTTATTAGACATTAAGGTAGTTCTGTTTTTCACTATTTGAATGCAGTGATGGTCTATAAACTGTCATAGAGCTTTCTTTTGCTTATGATTATTTTCTAAAATGAACTTACCTGGTTTGGACAATACAGTTATTCAAGGTTCTGGCAAATGTTCAGCAAAGCTGAAGAAGTTTGCACCACTTATAGAAAGCCCGTTTTCTTGCAGCCCCAGCACCATCATTATACTTTTTTTTTCTGTCTCACCCAGGCTGATTTTAAAATTTCTGAGGAGTGCATCGCACAATGGAAGCAAACCAACTTCATGACCAAGCTGGGACACATCTCCTGCAAATCGCTGAAAGGGGGAAACATTAGCTAGCCAGCCTGGTAGCTGCCTCCCCCCTGCCATCATCTTGAGTCATCTGTTGTCTCCTCAGTTTGCTCTGCCCATCAGCCATCCACCCATCT
>NW_006400263.1:266537-303233 GCF_000299155.1 Elephantulus edwardii
ATAGAAAATGAAATATTCTAAATATATGAATGCAAATTATTACTTTAGATGCTAAATTCTTAAGTAAAATTTTCCTTATCTAAGCCAGTTAAGCTTGTTTCTCATAAATTCCCCAAGCAACCACTTTTCATATTTTCTCTGTCTACCTCAGAAATGTTTGCTTACCTTCCCAGGTCGTGGGATACACCTCAGAGTCTGCTTGTCAACATTCTGGAATTATAAAAGTAGAAGTAAACCTTAGCAATCAGCAGTGAAAAGACATATAGCACACTCTCTTAGCAGACACAAACCCAGTTTAGCACCTAATTTTGGTACTAGTTGCTTCTCTAGATGCTACAAAGGTTGTGTGTGTGTGTGTGGGGGGGGGATAACATGTTGTTTCTGCTCTCAATGAGCTTAGAGCTCAGAAAGTGGAAACATACATATCATACTCAAAGAACTCTTCTAAATGGAGAACTAATATAAAACTCCAAGCAAATACAATAGAAAATTCCAGGTAAGAGAGAGGCAAAGGAAATGGTGTCTGCATTAACAGAATGAGATAGCTCACAGAGATTCAGAATAGACTTCCCTAAAAAGCAGTTACTGAGAGGTTCTTAAAAACAGTATTTTAATAAGGTAAAAAGTGTGGCAGGCAAAAAAATTCCAGAAAGAATCATTCTGAGAACAAGTATGGTGGAATGAACAGGGTATGTAGGAAGTGCAAGGTGAAAGAGTTGAAAAAAATAGAACTTAAAAGGAATGGTAATACAGACTGAAGAGATTCCATTTGACTTAGTAGGCAACTGAAATTCACTGAGGGGTTCTGGTGGTATAGCGCTTAAAGAGATTGGTGTCCAACCAGAAGATCAGCTGTCCAAGTACATAAGCCGCTCTATGAACAAAATGTGACAATCTGCTCGTCATGTGTTAAAGCCTGTCAAGTGGAAAGCCTACAGGGCAGGTCCACTGTGTCTTAGGGAATCACTATGAGCTGGATGAACTCTATGACTTGGGGTGGGGCAGTTACTGAATTATTAAAGAAACTTCTCAAATCCCATCATTTCGTTTAAAATGACTTTCCTTTGCAAATAATTAGTCCTTAAGTATTATTCTTTATCACTGAGGCTTTTTAAAATAAAAATTACGGCTCTTGGGAATCCAGAGAAAGTTCCATGATCTTGGGAATGTTATAAAGGAAAATCTCATACACAATGCATTTTCTACATTAGATTTTTAAGTATTTCTAAATTGAAGGGGGAAAACTACTGAATGTTCCTATTATTTCCAGCTTATTCCCCCCGCCTGTAAATTAAGACTCTTTATGGCCCTGCTATATGTAAAGAATAGGAACAACTCAAGTGAAAGATTGCCATCAATATTTAATTTCACCCAACAGAAATATTTTTACAAGAGGTACAAAGCCAAATGAGAAGTAACCATCATAATTTTATTTAGTTCAAAAACTAAGTATCAGTAGACTAAATAAGTTACTTCTCTTTAATTAATCCCTTAAACTGAACTTAACAATTTACCCCCTTAATGTCACAGTTTAGCTGAAATAATAAGCTGTATGATACATTTAAAATACTGAAGAATGCTATTTTTCAAGATAAAGTTTATACAACCTCACATTTTCTTAATAAGGTTTTAGATCCTTTCATGAGTCAAAGCTCTACTCACTAACTGGTGAATAGTCAAACTAACTTACCTCTGTGAATAAATTTAATCTGGCCGAGCTGTCTTGAAGACTTTTTGACGCTGGTTCGTGAATAAGCCCACCAACTCTGACTCCTCTTTCTGAGGAATGGGTTTTAGACGTCTTCAAATATTGATGATATACACTCTTTAAAGATGAGTGTAGTTTAGAAGTAAGGTCTGATTTTTGTAGCACTGGGACCTTTTCTGGCCACAGACCAATTTGTAGATTGCAGGTTGTAAGCTCAGTTGGCACTGCAGGTGGATTCTTAGGCATTTCAGTCATTTCTTGGTCATCTTCAGGGGAAAATGCAACTGGAGAATCTGGCATCTGGAAGGTAACATGTTCTCTCTTTTGAGATGTGAGACTTCCTTTATGTAATTGTTCCTCCTTTTCTTCCTCTTCTTCCCCTGCTGTCTCCTGTTCATCTTCCTCAAAATTCATCTTTAAACGCTCTGATACTGACTGGAGAAGTGATAAAACAGAAGAGGCCTGGTTTGTACCCTCTCTTGGTTTTCGTGAGCCATGGTGACCAGGTGAGACCTCACTGGATAGAATGTCCTCCTGAGAGCTGTCATCTTCATAGATGGGAGATAAAGCCAAGGGATAAATTTTGTATCGCTTGGCTTCCACAGACAGAAACATTTCTGAACTATCACTATCAAAGGTTTCCCCTACTTTAGTATCTCTTTCAAAACGATGGACAAGGTCAGTTCTACTCTCAGATCTTTCACATGCCACAACAGGCATGCTGTCGGCAGAAGGATCAGGATACAGGAGAGACCGTGTTTTTCTAATCTCAGCAGCAGCAAACTTGTCCTCACCTTGAAGGGGCTCTTCATATAATATAGTGAAAGAAGGATTTTCTTGCTCATCCTGAGAAACAACGGCTAAGTTAGAGTGTCTCTTTTCACTGCTATATTCCAGCCCTCTGTTTTTGTTACACACTGCAGTAAGAGACATTTTTCTGTCTAGATTTATTATGGAATCCTCAGATTGAAAATCAGATGCTGCTAAGGATGGATAGCCTTCATAATCCTTACTTAACGTAGGCGATTCATAGCCTTTGAAATGTGGTATGTATCGACTGCCACCTACTAATAAGCTTTCCTTTATTTCAGTGCTCTCTTCCTCCACTTCTCCAACAATCGCTTCAGCATACACTTGGGGTACTGTTTTGGCCTCAAACTCTGGAAGAAGAATGGCCTCTGCTTGTGTAATGGCCAACTCCACAGCTGTTTCAGATGGTTTCTCAATGTCTAACATAGTAGATAAAGCCTTATGTTCGTTACTCCCATCAGAATCTTTTGAGGATATTCTTTCCATTTCAACCACAGGGATGATAGGCACAATTGTCCCAACAGTCTCTTTAATACTCCCTTTGCACACGTTTCCCATTGCTGAAATGGCAGAGTCAGGCGTTGTCCTGTTAGATGATTCTCTGATGTCTAACAGAGAAGATACTATTTCAGTATCCTTAACCACCTCTTCAGAATCCTTTTGGAAAGTATCTTCCATTTCTAACATAACAGGCATCACCTCAGCTTTGCCAGTATCTCCACTGGCATCCAGTGAGTAAATACCTCCCATCTCTAACATAAGAGGTCTTGCCTCAGTCTTTAAAATAGTTCCTTCAGCACCCTTTTGGCAAATAGTTTCCATTTCTAAAGGAACAGGTATAACTTCAGTGTTCTCAGTAATCCTCTCAGAGTCTCTTGTGTAGACACTTTTCACTTCTGAAATAACCGGTTCCACTTCAGTCTTGTCAATACTCCCATCAGCATCCTTTTGGCCAGTATTTTCTAGTTCTAAAGAAGGAGGTAATACTTCAGAGTTTTCAGGAATCCTTTCAGACTCTTTGTGGTAGGTATTTTCTGCTTCTGACATAACTGATGTCATGCCAGTCCTGTCAACACCCCCAATTAAATCCTTTTGGCAAGGGTTTTCCTTTTCTAAAGGAACAGGTATCACTTCAGTATTTTCAGTAATCCACTCAGACTCCTTTGGGTAGAGATTTTCCGCTTCTGACATAACAGCAGGTGCCACTTCAGTCTTGCCAGTATCTCCTTCTGCATGTTTTTGGTAAATAATTTCCATTTCTAATGGGGCAGGTATCGACTCAATCTTTGCAATATCTCCTTCAGCATCCTTTTGGCAAATATTTTCTATCTCTAATGTAGGAGGCATCCCATCAGTTTTCACAGTAATTTTCTCAGCAGCTTTTTGGTAAGAATTTTTCCCCTCAGATGTAACAGTCATCACTTCCATTCTGCCAACATCCCCGTCAATGTCCTTCATCTTACAAGTAACAACAGGCAAGTCCTCAACATTTTCAATGTACTTTTCAGCATCCATTTGGCACACTTCCCCCATGTT
Source organism: Elephantulus edwardii (assembly GCF_000299155.1). Classification (NCBI taxonomy): domain Eukaryota; kingdom Metazoa; phylum Chordata; class Mammalia; order Macroscelidea; family Macroscelididae; genus Elephantulus; species Elephantulus edwardii. Next base: position 270,592 of record NW_006400263.1, read on the forward strand.
AAAAATGTCAGCTCTTGGTTCATTTTTAGTGCTACCCAACTCAGCACCTTTCTTCTGTGTTTTTCCCACTCCCAACATGGGAAGGGCTGCCTCAAATATTTTCATATTTAACTCAGCATCTTTTTTGCTTACCTTCTCTATTTCGAGCATGGGAGGTTTGAGTTTTCCTATATTTACTTCAGCATCCTTTTTGTGTGCTTTTCCTACTTCGGACAGTGAAAGGGGTGTGCTTTTCCCACTGTGTCCTGCTAAGCTTCTTTCAGGCACACATACAAGACTATCAGACAAGCTGCTTTTGGATGTGCCAGGTAGATGGCTATCATCACTCACAAATGGAGGTAATGCGACATTTAATACAAGAGTTCTTGTGTCTGCCTCAGTTTTTTTATCCACACACACGGCTTCAATTCTCTCTTCATGGTTCTCTTTGAAATGTGAATGTGTTTGTACCTCATCATCTAATTCTTCAGGGGGTATTTCTTCAGCTAGCAAAGCAGTATCTGATTCTTGCAAGTTCACTCTATCAGAGCACCCCACTCTTTTCTCAGAAAATGGGGATTTTTGGTAGAGAACAATTTCTCTTCCTTTAATTGACTTTCTGTCACTAACTACATTACTAACATGGCAGAATCTACTTAAGGTTTTCTTTTCATTAATTTCACATGCACGTTGGCTTACTGTCTGCTCTGCTACTAGGAAGTCCCTAACTCTATCATATGGCTTAACACTATCTCTGTTCAGAAGTTTTGATGTATTAGTCTGAAGTTCAGAATCCCAAGTGTCCTCAGTATCTTCAAAAGAATTACTTGTCAGGTTTTCTTGGGCTGAATAAATAATCTCATTGACTAACTCCCTAGCTTGCTCTTCTAACAAATAAGATATATCCATTCCATCAGAATCAGAAAGACTCTTCTCACCAACTGCAGGTAAAAGGCTGGCCTTTTCGTCTCTGTAGCTTTCCGACATGCTTTCTAGGTGCTGCTCTTTTGAAGGACCTGGCAGTTGGATCCCTGCTTGTGTACCTTCTTCTGAAGGGTCTGTTTCAGGGGTGTCTTCTTTCAGGGTACCTGGATTCATAACACTGTCTCTGGCTATTTGGTTTTGGTAGATACCAACTGTGGGTCTAGACGTCAGTTCTTCTCTGGCAGAGTTAAAAATCACATCAATTAACTTATCAGCTTTTTGAAGTAAACCACTTTGAGGGTCCAAAAGTTGGTCATGTACTCTTCTCCTTGCTTCTATGTGCTCAGCAGATGCTTCAGAACACTGCTGTCTTGAGCTGTTAACTGACACTGGAGCCCCAGCAACTGTTCCAGCATCTGCTTCCCTGAGATTGTCAAACTGAACAGCAGTAGGGAAATCAAGAGGTACCTTCCCACCATGAATCCCAAAATGGTCCTGAAGTGGCATCACCTCTGTTCCTGTTAGGATAGGTGTTATCAATTCCAAATAAGCGGTATTAGGGGATAGTAGGTTAGGTAAGGGGGTGCCTTCATGTGTGAGATCTTTGGTAACTTTTTTAGACTCAACATTATCTTTTAGATGATGTGAATTTATAACCATGCTAACTTCCTCAGAGTTACTAGAGGAAGTTGGCACATTATCAACACACTCACAAAGAAAGTGAGGCTTGTCTTTCTTTGTGTGGGATGAAGCTTTGTCTTCTGATCTCTGCAGAATAGAGACATTAAGAAAACTTGAATCTTCGCATATAAAGGTATTTTTTCCCAAACTGACATCAGAATACAGAAAAAGTGGATCTACTTTTGTGCCATCAGGTTTCTGGGATTCTGAGGAATTACTAGTTAAGCTGAGGTCTGCCATTTCTGAAGGTCCAGAAGCATTTTTGACCCCATGAACCTCTGAAAGGTCACAAATCATTGGCAGGTTAGTGTTATAATTCTGTGCCATTTGCCTAGTGGCCTTTTCAGCTTGAACAGGAAGTAAAAGCGGAGCAGGAGGATCACCTAAAGCTTTCACCTCTGTCTCCTGCACATCTTGACACTGAGAAACATAAGTAGAAACCTCGATTTGGTAATTCTCTTCCTGGCCAAAATCAGAATATTTCCCTTTCATGTCATGGTCCATGGACTGAAAACTTTTGTTTAGCTTAGTTAATTCTGATAAAGTAGGCTTTGCTGGCACATCTGAAATTTCAGATGAACTTTTATTCTGAAAAAGAATTCTGGGCTCTGTTTGAGAAAGAGAAATCTTGGATAGGGTTGTGGGTTTTCTTCTTTCAGAACACGATTCAAAAGGAACAGTATTATGGCCACCAACTTCAGCTTTCGTTGTTATTTCAGCAATGCCATCAGTTCTGGATTCCAAGGAAAGAGAATTGGATTTGTCTACAGTGTTGTTATTTACTTTAGAGTTTGAAGGATTTAGTTTTGCTTTATTAAAAGGTTCTTGGAGTGACAATGAATTGTAGTCCTCAGAGAGGCTTCCAGACTCAGAGTTCAAGCTGTGTAGTCCAATTAAATGGGCATGGCAGCTTTCAGGACCCAATGGCACCTGGAATTCTTGGAAATCAGAGAAAATGTCCTTGGAATCAGAACATGAGACCTGTTCCAGGTGGAAGAAAGGAGGAGAACGTTTCACATCTGCAGCTTCAACCTGATTTGCCCCATTTTCTTGCTGACACTGATAAGAAATACTGGCAGTGGTTATACTCCCAGTTTCAATGGGCATAGAAGAACTTTCATCCTTTAAAATAAGCCTCTCCAGCTTGCTTAGCGTGCCAACTCCAGAATCACAGGTAGGAGGTGAAGGATTGAAATTTACTTGTTCACAGTCAAGGGCAAGCAATTTTTCAGCATCCAATGATTCTTTGGCTTGTTGACAACTCTCAGTTTCAAGAGGAGATTCTGCAATGTGATTTCTGTTAACTTCAAAATTCATTTCAGGTGTTACTTTCTTTTCTACGCATACAGCAACTGCTGAGTCACTGAAATGTTTTAACAAGGCAGAGTCTGTTTTATCTATTTTAACAGTTTGAGGAATTTTACTGTGTAGTCTAAAATCAAGCTTTTTTGGTTCTGTTGTACTCGATTCCTCAGGGTCTTTGGGTAATGGTTCATTTCGACTTTTTGGAGCTTTTATACCACTTGATGTTGTGAGTTCATGAGCTGAGGAGCTTTCTGTTTCTTGTTTGATTTCTCTAACAGCTTTGTTTATTTGTGAGTTCTGGGCAGTAGGTTTGTTCCTTCCACCTACACATTCTGTGTCTGTCACAACATGTTTCTGGAGAGCAGTGGTGCTGGTATGATTGGCAGGCGATTTGGATGAGTTATCTACAGGTTGTGTGTCAGAATCTTTACTCTCTGGCAACCGCAGATCTTCATGCCTAATTGATTTCTTAGGACTTGGCAAGTTTGTACTTTGCTGTGTGATAGCGCCACTCCCTTCAGTTTTACCATAAGAGAGGTCAGAGGTAGCAAGGCTCTGAGGTTCAACAGGCCCTCCTCGTTGTACCAATATCCTATCACAACTCACAGAACTGTCCTCTTTCATTACATTCTTTGCTGTAGTTCTCTGAAAATCTGGACTGCAAGGGCCTCCACTGCTGTTACTTCCTGTAAACAAAGCTGAACATACCAAATTTCTGTCAGTCTGAGAAACTGGTCCACAACTTAAATGCCTGTGTGAGTCATTTTCTCCAACAACAGAATTGGAGTCAGTCAGGGAAGGAGATGACCTACTTCTCTCAGGTCCCCAGAGTTCACTTTTATTTAAAACATCCTTAGTGGAAGCAATGTTGTGCTGTTCTGAGATGTTTGTCAGATGCTTTTCAATGCTGATATTTATTTTGCTACAATCAGAGTCTTCTAAGGGGCTTCCAAGTAAATGTCCTTTCATAGAAGCATCTTTGTTAGCTGATGATAATGGTGGAGCCATCCGCACACTTCCAAGGCCAACATGTGTGTTTATACTGGAGTCAGAGCTTTCATTTTCCCCATCCAAGTGATTCACGGGATCTAGTGCTGTCTGTTTCTTTAAATATTTCTTTATACGCATGGGACCCCGATAAGTTGCATATGTTATTGAAGGTCTTTCTGGTTTACCATGAACAGGTCTGTTAAAAAAAAAAAAAAAAAAAGAAAAGAAAAAAATCAGCAGAAGAGTATTAGGAACTATGATTATTAACAGAGATTGTGTAAAGTACAGCTTTCAAACACTACTTCTGTTAATACATACTACTTCAGGATGGAATTCTTAGAACGCTTTGGATAAATCTATCTTGGTTTTTTGCAAAATAAACATTTAAAATCCAGCACATCAATGTCAAGTCTGCAAAAGAAATGTGTGCGCTCCTTAGAATAATCCTTCTTCTAGTATTAAACAGAAGTCACTGTGATTAATGAAGAGAACAGGGCTGGGGAGTTAAGAATTTTGGTTTTACCTCCAATTTCAAAAGAACATTTGACTTGAAAGAATCAATTTCATATCTCTACCTTATACTGGCATCCAGAGTTTATAGATACCCTACAATTAATTCTCCACCATGTTATTACACCACAGTGGTCTGATTCCTTTCTTCTTCTTTTTAGTTTATTGGTTTGCTTACAACATTTGTAAACATTGTGCTACACACTATTCTTCATTGTGTTTTATACAACCATTCTCATGTATTATGTTTTCTAAAATTAGTCACCATTCTCCCTTTATTCTTAAATGTGAAACTGAGCAGCAACTTTTCTAATTAGTAAAGAAATTTTAAAAGGAAAACATCTGGCAAAATGCCTGGTGCAGCAACTCTGTAAATATTTGGTAACTCAGTAAATGACAGAATCACCTTAAAATGTCTTTGTTTTATTAAGTCCTTCCAATAGTCAATGAATTACTATTAAATTGCTTGGGTAAAGGTAGAAATAAAAAGGATTTCTAGGAAAAAAAGAAAATAAACCCAAGCATAAAGTTTCAGCTGCTATCAGCATGCAGCTTTCTTTGAAGGGTCAGCCTGTAAGAGTTCTTACGCCATATCAGGCGTTGTATAGATTTTTACACATGGCATTCGTGTTCCTTTAATTCCAGCCGAAGAAATTCTAATGTCCTCTAGACTCAACTGACAAGTTACCTCAATCACAAACCTACCTCAAGATCCTTCTACTATTAAGACAGGCAATTTAGTTATCGATGTAGGGTGCAAAGTACCCCTCACACAGCATTTATTGTATAAAACTGTAAAGATCTATGCATTGGTTTGATTTTCCTCAATAGTCTGAGGACTATTTGAGGGCTGCCATTATGTTATGACTTCATAATCTTTTTGTTGTTGTTGTTATGTGCCATGGAGTCATTTGCGACTCATAGCGACCCTATGTATAAGAGTTTTAAACGCTGTTCTATCCTATGCCAACCTAGCCATCTCAAACGCACTTATTCCCACCACTCCAGTCACATAATCAATCCATCTCATCGAAAGTCTTCCTCTCCTTCACCGCCCCTCCACTCTGCAAAACATGATGTCCCTCTCCAAGGACCAGTCCCTCCTTGCAACATGCCCAAAGTAAGTCAGACAAAGCTTCAGAATCCTTGACTCCAAGGAGCATTCCAGCTTCACCTTCTCCAGGACAAAACTGTTTGTTTTTCTATCAGTTTCTGGTATATTCAACACTCTTCTCCAGCACCACAGCTCAAAGGCATCAATTCTCTTTCTATCAACCCTTTCTATCAATTCACTGTCCAACTTTCTGATGCATAGCACATAATTGGGAAGACTATAGCCTGGATCAGGCACACCATAGTCTCCAGCCTGACGTCGTTGCTCTTCAGTACTCTTAAGAGGTCCCTCACAGCTGACTTTCCCAATGCAATTCGTCTCTTGATTTCCTGGCTGCTGTTAACAAGAGTGTTGATTATGGAGCCAAGCAAACTAAAACTGTTAACTGTCTCAATCTCTTAACCATCCATACTGATGCTGCCAAGTGGCCCAGTGGTGAGAATCTTTGTTTCCTTGATGTTGAGCTTCAGTCCATATAGGAGGCTGCAGTCCTTGACCTTCTGCAGCAAGCGCTTCAGGTCCTCCTCAGTTTCAGCAAGCAGGGTTGTGCCATCTGCATAACCCAGGTTGTTGATGACTCTTCCACCAATCCTGATGCCATATTTCTCCTCGTACAGCCCAGCGTCTCAGATGATCTGTTCTGCATACAGACTGAAAAGGTATGGAGACAGAATACATCCCTGACAGACCCCCTTCTTGATTTTGACCCATGTAGTGTCTCCTTGCTCTGTTCTGACGACTGCCTCTTGGTCCAAGTACAGGTTTCACACCAGAGCTCCCTAACTTTTTTTTAAATTTTATTCTATTATTGTGTGTGTGTGTGTGTGTGTGTGTGTGTACAAAATCAACTGTGTGTCAAATCAGACCTGACTGGTACAGGAGGAGATTGTTCCTCCTTCTTCTGGTGGATTCAAACCACGCACCTCTGGGATTGCAGTGCAGCTTCTTGCCACTAGGCCACCAGAGCTCGCCCATAATCTTTTTTAAGGATCTAACACAAGATTAATGATATTAAAAACAAAAACAAAAACAAAAAAGCTCCTGTAAATTGAGTAAAGAGCTGTGCTGCCAATTCAAAGGCAAGCAGTTCAAATACACCAGGACCTGTAAGGAAGAAAGACCGGCAAACTCCTCTTGTGCAATTTACAGTCTCTGAAAACCCACTGATAGGTAGGCCGTTAGGAAAAAAGGTATGACTCTCAATGCTAAGTAATCTTTTCCACACAACTACCTTAATTACAATCGATAGCAAAACACTTTTAAATTCTGAACTCTTTATTAATTTTTAGTGTGCCAACTAGAAACATGAATAACAGAAGAATTTCAAGAATATAGTATTTTTTGTTCTAAGATTAACATATCATTAACCAAAACATTACCCTATAATGGATACAAATAACAAAATATTCCTGTTCTAAGCTTTGTAATATCTTAAAAATAGCTAAATTATTTTCTTTAAACTGAAAAGTAGTAATATCAAGAAAGCTAGAGTTTTCTAAATAAATTTTTTAAAAAGTCGAAAGTAAATCTCCTTTAACAGATAAGAACTTAGTCAACTGTTTCTCTTGCAAGGGTCTTGCATGTTAGTGGAAAGAATTTACTTCAGCCTAGATAACTACTCTAATTTGAGCTTACGACTTCTGATTTAAAAAAAAAATTACTTATTTTCCTGTCCATTATGTAGCAAGTATAGAAAACGTGTAGAGAAAAGTTTGGTCTTCCAAAAATTATTTTAGCTGCTCCATGTGTTTCAGGTTAGATTAAACATGATTAGCAAGCAAAGTAAAAAAATTAAGTAAGGTACTTACTCAAAAGAAAAACAGAGAATAGTACATAAAACAAATTCATAATGCTAGTGAACCTTATATTAAAATACATAACTTATTCAGAAGAGCTTTTCAAAGTCACATATGAAGATCTAGAAGTCTGAATAAATGATGAGAGCGTTTTAGTTTCTATTTTCTTACAAAGCTTTAATACTTTATATGTAAAACATACTTAAAATAGGCTGTAGTGACTTCCCTTCCCCCCAAAGATCACCAAAATATATTTGAGGGTTTAAGCAAAGAAGTACACATGATGTCAACAGAAACAGGAAATGAGAAATATGGTAAATATTAGACTTTTCCTCTTTTAAGTTTTATAAATCTAGACCCCCTTATCATCAGCTCACTCCTAACAGAGCTGCATACATTTTGTGTTTCATTATTAAAAGAATGCATCATTTCATCAAAAAGGACTGTCTAACAAACTTAATGACAAACAAACATCCACTAAATGCCAACTCACATTGTTAATGCCTTCAGTAATTCTAGAACCTTTTAGGGTTGTAGAGAATAATACCATTTTCATTATTTGTAAAACTCTCTGGGTAATTCCAACTATATAATTAAAGTGATTTATATGAAACTGAATGGTACTCAGATAACACAATGGCTAAGTGCTCATCTGCCAATAAAATAGCTGGTGGTTTGAACCCACACAAGGTTTGCACAGAAGAGAAAGGAGAAAAAGACTTGGCCATCTGTTTTAGCAAAGATAAGAGTCAAGAAAATTTTATGAAGAAGTTCTACACTGTCACATGGGATCCTAAGTGTTGAAACTGGCTTGATGGTCCCCAATAACAACATGAATTTTGAAAGACAGAATTTTTTCCAATATATTTAGTTCACAGTACAGTTATATGTTAAGTAAATCTAAATGACTTTAAATGTTTAACTGCATAATTACTCATAGCACCAAAGCTCTAAACCTAGTTTGATGTAATATGTTGAATCCCTTCAAGTTATTGATGAACTACACTCCCATTTTTACAAAAAGTTAGGCACTCCAATATAGTCTATTTTTATGTCATTTTTTTCAAATAACAATGCCATCATGATAACTGAATAGTATTAAGTAAATGAAACTGTCCTTTATTTTATGATTCCCTCCAGCATCCATGGATTAATGGTTGTTGCCAACACAATGGTATGCAGTTCAAATTTACCAGTTGCTCTGGAGAAGAAAGATAGGCAATCAAGTCCTCTGTGATATACTGCGAGCTATGTGTGGCTTCCAACTCAACACCACATAGCAACAACAGTAAAAATAAAAGAAAATATAGAAATGCTGAAACATAACTTTAAACATAAATTAAAATGTAAAATATTAAAAAGGTTTCATTTTCAAACAAGGCCAAAGGGAATATTAAAATTTTATGTATTCTGTACATACCAAATATCTTGTGTATATCATCATATACATCATTCTTTTATACATTTTAGCAAAAAAGATAACTACCCATCAAATGAAGGTTTATTAAGCCTCCAGGTACTACACACAGCTGTTCTCCTTTCTGTAGATGTTTTATGTATCTAACACAACAAAGGTCAGCGAACGTCATGTCATTCTTCAGAAAAATTCTGTAATAGCAGACTGAAAAGGATAACCAACAAGTCTTACAGCAATAGTACAATTCAATTATCTGTATTGAATTATATTCTTTCAAATTACAAAGTTAAGAATAAAGTCTCTTACAATAAGATTTTATTTTGTTGTGTTTTTATGGTTTTGTTTTGGTCTTTTTCATACATTTCTATGTAAAGTAAAGGGAAGTCAGGAGGTGTAGTTATAAGGATTTGTGCTACCAAGCCAGAGGCACATGGTTAAAATCCATCAGTTGCTCAGAGGGAGAAAGATGCGTAGCTTCTGAAAACCCACACCTGCTGGAGGATCAGCTATGACACAGTTCCAACTGAAAGGTACATGTGAAAAAAAAAACCTGCAGGCCCAGGAAGTGAAAGAGGAGGGGGAATCACAAGAACACTCTGACAGGACAATTTCCTATTATGATAGATACAAACATATGAAAAATTATTTATAACAGAGCACTCTGTTATTTTAATACGGCTATAAGGTCGCTAACTGTACCGATTACACAAAACACATGAATTACTTTCTGGAAAACTGAAAAATATTAGGAAAAATATTTTAAGGGTACTATGGATATTAAAAAGGCTATAGTCAGCTTGTTGTTTTTTACTGCTGGGTGGGAATCAAACCATAGCTGACCCTCTGGTGAGTTTTCAAAGGCAGTCAATTGTACAGTAGGAGACTACCATCTTTTTCTCACAGAGCAGCTGGTAGACTTGAACAGCCTTCCTTCACGAATGCAGTGCAAGTTCTTACCGCTAGGCCACCAGATCTCCCTAAAATCAGCTGTACACAGAATTATTTACAAAATATTTATTCTTTTTAACTAAGATAAAATTACTGACAATATAATTTTGGTGAGAATTCTTCATTTCAATCAAATTAATATAATATTGAAAATTGTAGTAATGGTCATCACAAGGAAAATATACTTGGTACTAGTATCTATAAAATGCAAGAAAAACCCATTAATACAACTATCATTCAAATTTACTCACCAACAACCAGAGCCAAAGAGGAGGAAATAAATGACTTCTACCAACCAAGACACATTAGTAATAATAGGTGACTTGAATGCAATAGTTGAGAACAGAAAAGAAGGACCGGTAGCTGCAAAAACATGGACTTGGTGACAGAAATGAGGCTGAAGACAGAATGATAAGAGTTCTGTACAATAAATAACTTATTAATTGCAAATACTTTTTATAAGAAACAAAAATGGTGACTATACACAAGAACTTTATCTGACAGCCTACACCAGAATCAGATTAATTACATACGTGGGGAAAATAATTGAAAAAGCTCAATATCTACTATGTAAACGAAGCCAGGTGCTGATGTGCATCAGATTATCAACTACTTGTATACAAGTTCAAACTGAAGCTAAAGAAAATCAAAGCACATCCACAAGATTGAAGTCTGACATTAAGACTACCCCTCCTGAATTTAATGACCATCTCAGGAACAGTTTTGAGGGTTTGAATACCAATGAGCAAAGACCAGAAGAGCTGTGGAGGATATCAGGAAGATCATCCATGAAGAATGCCAAAGATTATTAAAAGGCAAAAGAAGAAAAGGACAAAATGGATATCCCAAGAGACTGAATATTGCTCTAGAGTGCTGAGAAGCCAAAGCAAGAGAAGAAAACAAGATGTTAAGAAGCTGAACAAAAGATTTCAAAAGGCAGCACCGGAAGACAAAGTATTATAGCAAAATATGCAAAGAGCTAAAGTTGGAAAACAAAAGGGATGAACTTGCTCAGCATTTCTTAAGCTGAAGGAACTGAAGAAAAATTCAAACCTCAAGTTGTAATACTTAAGGATGCTGTGGGCAGGATGTTGAATGACCCAGGAAACATCAAAAGAAGATGGAAGGAGTATACAGAGTTACTGTACCGAAAAGAATTGGCTGACACAGAAGAATTTCATCAAATAACATATGATCAAGAGCCTGTGATGATGAAGGAAGAAGTTCAAGCTGCCCTGAAGGAATTGGCAAAAAAGGCCCCTGGAATTGATGGCATACCAACTGACACATTTCAACAAACAGATGCTGCCCTGGCTGTGCTCACCAAGTTGTGTCAAGAAATATGGAGGACAACCACCAGGCCAACTGATGAAGAGATTCATATTTGTTCCCACTCTAAAAAAAAGAGATCTGACAGAACATGGAAATTACTGAACAATATTACTAATATCACATGCAAGCAAGATCCTTCTGAAAATTATCGAAAAATGACCTGGAACAGTATATTAACAGAGAACTGCCAGGTATGCAGGCTGGGCTTAGAAGAGTTCATGATACCAGGGCTATTATGACAGCCAATGTTAGATGGATCTTGGCTGAAAGTAGAGAGTACCAGAGCAATGTCTGTGTTTCATTGACTATACAAAGGTATTTGACTGCGTGGATCACAATAAACTGTGGCTGTTAGAAGAATGGGAATCACAGATCACTTGATTGTGTTTATGTGAAATCTATACTTGGACCAGAAGGCAGTCAACAGAAAGAGCAAGGAAACACTGAATCATTCAAAATCAGGAGAAGCGTACACCAGGAATGCATTCTATCTCCATATTTTTTCCATCTATATGTGGAACAGATCACCCAGGAGGCTGGGCTTTACAAGGAGGTAAGTGGCATTAGGATTAGAGGAAGACTCATAAACAACCTGGAGTATGCAGATGAAACAACCTTGCTTGCCAAAATAGTAGGACCTGAAGGCTTTGCTGCAGAAGGTCAAGGACTGCAGCCTTCACTATGGATTGAAGCTCAACATCAAGAAAACAAAGATTCTCACCACTGGGTCAACTGGAAGCATCATGATAGACGGTGAAGAGATTGAGACTGTTAACAGCTTCAGCCTGCTTGGCTCCACAATCAACACTCTTGGTACTAGCAATCAGGAAATCAAAGATGAACTGAACTGGGAAAACCTGTTGTCAATGACCTCTCCAAAGTACTGAAGAATAACGTTACAAGTCTGGAGACTAAGGTGTGCCTGATGTAGGCCATGGTCTTCGCAAGTACTGCTATGCATTAGAGATCTGGTCAATGACTAAGGATGACAGATGAATTACTGATGCCTTTAAGTTGTGGTTCTGAAGAAGAATATTGACTATACCCTGGACTGCTAGGAAAACAAACAGGTTTGTCCTGGAAAGGGTGAAGCCAGGCTGTTCCTTGGAGACAAGGATTTTGAAGCTTCGTCTGACATACCCACCACTGGGCCAACTGGAAGCATCATGATAGATGGTGAAGAGATTGTGAACAGCTTCAGCCTGCTTGGCTCCACAATCAACACTCTTGGTACCAGCAAGAGGGACCAGTCCTTGGAGAAGGACCTCATGCTTAAATAGGTGAAGGAACAGTGCAAGGGAAGAAGACCTTAGATGAGATGGATTGATTCAGTGATTGGGCTAATGGGGAGTATGTGCGTCAATGACAATGAGGTTTGGCTCAAGATAGACCAGGTTCAAAGATACACATAGGGTTGCTATAAGTCACAAATGACTTGATAGCACATAACAACAATAACATGATAATTTTGTTATACAGCATAGGGTTTTTAATTAACATGCCTAAATTAAGATCACTTTAAAACACTAACCCTCCTTAAAACACAATGAAGACCTACATAGGTGAAAGGAACTGGAAAATTTTACATAAGAATGAGAATGCAAAACCTTCTGTTACTTCACTTTCTCCTAGTTTAAAAAACTAACAATTTATGTGAATCTTAAATATCCTAGTAATTTCAAAAGTATAATTCTAATTTAAAATAGCATTTTAATACCTAAAATAGTCTCGCGATCTGAATAGAATAAAAATAAGAGTTACAGAATCAAAATAACTTTAACATTTAAAAGATTCTCAAAATTAATAGTACAATATCTTCCAGTTATATTATTTCATATCTAATCAGCTTTAGCAGTTTTTAAGCACACTGATAAACTGTTTACCAAAATAGTATTCTACTCCTAAGTAAATTACAATTTTTAAACAAATTAACAATTGTCAACTAAATTGTTTTTTAACTAAATTTTCCTTTCTATGAGAATATGTAATGTCATCTTATTCCAGGGTTCAATTCACAAACATGTATAGTTCTATTTCTCAGCTGCGGGTTGTCAGAACCCTTTAAATTTGGGGTTTTTTAGCCATTTTGTTAGCCCCCTTTGGAGGGGCATGATCTCCAGCTACCTTAATTGTGGACAAACGATCTTACAAATCATCAATAGCTGGGGGCCAATATAAGAAAGCACTTTCCACATTGTGAGAAAATGTAATGACTGTGATAGATAGAAAGAGGCTGAAGAGATTCTTGCACTGCTATGAAGAGACTCTGTCAAGGTGTAACTAGAGGAACCTCAGAGATTGAGCCATAGTTAAAAGTTTCGCTTGCTGGATGACTAAAGGAAAGGCTAATTTGTAACTGCTCTAAGTTTTGCTGGCCACTGAGGAAACCAGAGGCTTCTTGAATTCGTGCTGCTGAACTGAATCTAGACTTTCACTGGCTGACTGCAGAAGCTGTCTTTCATAAATAGAGGAATTGTGTCTTGCTGTTAATCTGACTTAGGACTGCTAGACTAAAACTGGACTACTATCATGTGATATTCTTTGCCTCCTCCACTCCCCAACTTATTTCCCTACTAAATCCCACAACTGTGAGTAATGTCTGTGAGTCAACAACAAACACTGCACCCAATGATCGGTAGGAACAGGTGCAGGAATATGTCAGGTGGTATGTCTGATGATATACCTATTTGTATATTACTATGAATGACACTGATGGGGACAGTTCCCCTTTATGAAAGGCATAGAAGTCATATTTGGCCATGCCAATGTTGCAATTGTTCCTTTATAGTTGTTTATTTTGTATTGTAAATACTTATTAAATATTTTATCTGCATAATACTATTTAAATTACTGTAGCCTTACCAATTCATTTTAACATCTGGCAGAGAAAGGAGCCCTGATGCCAGAGTTAAAGTACAGTAGGATCAGTGGTTTGAACCACCAGCTTCTCCATGAGAAAAAAAAAATCTGATCATTTCCTTCCTGAAAGATTTAAAACAGTCTTAGAAAACCAATGGGGCAGTTTTACTCTGCCTGTACTATATATTTTTTTTTAGTCAGAAATTACTCAACAACAATGGGTTTGGGTTAAAAGAAAGTCTTCACTACAGAACAATCCCTAAAATACATGGTTCTCAGTTCTCAATGGTGGTGTGCTGCTTTTCAGCAGTTTGAATCCACTAGCAGCCACTGAGAGAAAAATGGGCAGTCTCTTCTGGTATGATTTACAGCCTCTAAAAATCTGAAGGGTCAGCTATGAGTCAGTTCTGACTCAAGAGCAAGGAAGTGAGGAATTTGGTTCTCAAAACTGAGCAAGGGTCTGTTCCTATCTCATAAGCTTGCTATGAAAAATGAACTGAAAGCATACCAAAGACACTAGAATTATAAAGAACTCCATGGTTATAAATTATCTATATCCTGAGTGCATACCAAAGTTCTTTATAAAGAACTCCATGGTTATAAATTATATCCTGAATCCACAATCTGCGTTATGCAGATGACACAACCCTGCTCGCTGAAACTGAGGAGGACCTCATGCACTTACTGCAGAGGGTCAAGGACTGCAGCCTTCAATATGGACTGAGGCTTAATGTCAAGAAGACAAAGATTCTCACCACTGGACCAATCGGTAGCATCAGGATGGATGGTGAAGAGATTGAGATTGTTCACAGCTTCAGTTTGCTCGGCTTCATGGTCAACACTCTTGGTACCAGTAGCCAAGAAATCAAAAAACGTATTGCGATGGGAAAGTCTGCGGTTAGGGACCTCTCTAAAGTACTCAAGAGCAATGGTGTCTCTCTGGAGACTAAGGTCCGCCTGATACAGGCCATGGTCTTTGCAATCACTTGTTATGCATCAGAGAGTTGAACAATGACTAGGGAGGATAGAAGGAGAATTGACGCCTTTGAGCTGTGGTGCTGGAGAAGAATATTGAATATACCCTGGACTGCCAAGAAAACAAACAGATTCAACCTAGAGAGGGTTAAACCAGGCTGCTCCTTGGAGGCAAGGATTCTGGGGCTTCGTCTGACATACCTTGGACATGTTGTAAGGAGAGACAGGTCTTTAGAGAGGGACATCATGCTGGGTAGAGTAGAGGGACAGCGCAGGAGGGGAAGACCCTCTATGAGGTGGACTGATTCAGTGACTGGGGTAATCGGGATGGGTGTGTCAGAGGCAATGAGATTGGCACAGGATAGAGCAGGGTTTAGGGCTGTTGTACACAGGGTCGCTACGAGTCGCAAACGACTCGACGGCACATAACAACAACAACATATCCTGAGTCCAACACTGCTGATGGCCTCTTCAAATAATTAAATTAATCCTCAAGTAGAGGGTGAGTTAAAATCAATTAAAAATCAAAACATAAACTTACTAGCTTTTATGTTACATAAGATATTTAATGGGTTTAAGACTGCTATAAATATTTCTCAGTTTCAAAGTATTTGTTCTAACTCATATGATGAAAAGAAAACAAGTTAAAGCCTGTTTATTAATCAAACAAAGTGAAAGGGTGGAATGCTTCCTTAATTTATGGAGGGTTTCAATTCCGTAGACTAGTGGGAGAGGCTCACAGGGCTACGCTCGTGAATATGCTCCATTTAATTCCTTAACTACTTTCCTTTGATTCCATAAAGAAACTCACTCATTGCCATCGAGTTAGAATCAACTCATATCTGACCCTCCAACAGCAGTTTTCCCTTTTTCCCCAAAGAGATGCTGCTAGTGCATTTGAATCACTAGAAAGTCTTTGCCTTTGGGTTAGCAGCAAAATTCCCTGTAGACTACTGCACTAGAATTCCTTCAGAAAAGAGTCTGAAACAATGAGAATATAAAACCCAAAATGTACATACTGAAAACAATGACTGACCGAATACAGGAGGAATTCAAATAACAGACAATATTCTCATCTCTGGTGGCCTAGTGGGTAGGGAGTTGCACTCTCACGCAAAAAGCAGGCAGTTTAAACCCGCCAGCTGCTCCTTGGCAGCAAGATGGATAATCTCCTCTCTTGAGATCCGTAGTCTCTGAAACCCCACTGAAGGTTCAGCTACAAATCAGATCTGACTGGAAGGTAATGATTTGAAAGATGTTTTAAGTTAGAAATAAATCTTGTATTCCCACATTACTGTTCCTTAAGATGACTAAGAAAGTCTTGATGGTAAACAGAAATCACAATTTTTTAGAGAGCAGTACCTTTCCGTACATTATAGAGCTCCTGGGAACTGCAAATGGTTAACTCACTTAGCTGCCGACCAAAATGTTGGAAGTCTGAGTCCAGAGGCTGCTTGAAAGAAAAGATTGAAGATGTAATTCTGAGAAATCAGTCACTACAAAGGACAGTGCTACCCTCACATGCCTGAGTCTCTAGGAGCTGTAATCCACATTGTTAACATCCTCAATTAAAAGGGCTGGAATTAAGACCCAAAAAAACTAGGTCCAAGAGCTCAATTAAATTATAAACTTACTTTGGCAAATCGCTGGTTTCTTGCTCACTGTCTTGTGTTGTATCCAGAGAAAAAGTATCTGAGAGTTCAGTTGAGTTGGAATCTTGTTCTTCTGGTGGAAATGTCTCCGTTCCAACGGAGCCGCTGAAAGCCTCCTCCTCCCTTTTCGTTCCTTCCTCATGGTGATCACTGGGATTTGGCAAATCTTTTTCAGTTTTGTCCTGGTCATCTTTGGAAGAAGACTGCTTAGTTTCACTAAGAGATGATTTTCCTGAGATATTGAATAGGTTACCAAGAAACTGAAAAAAGCTCTCTTTTGGCTGTTTGTCAGCTTCTGCTATCTTGGTATCTGAAGCAGAACTGGAAAGATCATTCAGCTTCTTGGCATTTTCTTGCGTTGGAGGGGTGATCAGCTTCTCAGCCTGGTTCCCTTTGTCCTCAGTTTGTGAAATCTTGGAAAAAGAATAAAGAATAATAATAAGCATCATCATTTTAAAATAAACTGAAAACAATCAGCTATCAGGATCTACTAGAAGTGAAAGGCATTAAATTCTTTGTATAAGGTTTCAGTGGAGTTTCCAGACTAAGATAAACTAGAAAGAAAAGTCGAGTCATCTCTTTCTAAAAATCAGCCAAAGGAAACTCCATGCTGCACTGCATTCCACTGTGCATGGTGTGACCATGAATCAGGGAACAACTCCATGGCAGCTAACAACAATCACTCATCCTCAATAGAAACTTAATAATGAAAACCAACACGTATTTGTGTGTGTGCCATGGCCCTTTTGGAAGGCCACAGTCCTGGAAATAGGTAAGAATTTTTATGGGATGAATATACATATTTTTAAATCCTCCAGACACCAACATACTGTAGCATTTACTGTGTTTTGTATGTGTATTGTTTAGCTGTCATCAAGTTAGACTGTAATCATGACAATCTTTTGTACAACAGAGCATCTCCCCCTGACTTTTGGTATATTTGTTATGTTAAGGTGACTGTGTTATTCTAGCACACTGAGAGCTTTCCTCATTTCAAGCTGACACACTATTCTGCCAAATATCATGTCTTTTTCTAGAACTAAATCTTTCTTGATGATACATACAAAGCAAGTAACAGGAGTCCTTGCCACTCACATCAAAAGAGTATATGGATGTATTTCGTCCTAAAACTGATCTGCTCATGATTGTGAACTTCAAGATACAGTTCTTCTCAATTGTTCTACTAGGAAAATTACTCAGAATCTTTCCTTTTTTTCAAAATTAGAATGCAATATTAAATTTTGCTACTGTAAAGTCATCATTTTCCCCATAATGCACTCCAGTAATTCACATCTAACATTTACTCCAGTCCAGCCTATGTGTTCATTACTTTAATCCTCTGGTGCCTTCGTGGGAAGGAGCTCCACTGTCAAACCAAAGGCACAAATCCAGCAGCAGCCTTGTGGGAAAAGGATGGGCAGTCTCTTCCCATGTGATTAACTGTCTCTGGAAACTTACTGGAGGTTCACCTATAAGTCAGTTCCAACTCGACAGCCCATTACAAGACACTGCCAGTCCCAAATTGAGTACTTCTTTAGTATCTGCCTTGTAAAGAGCTTATGGTATAGGAAGGGCTTCTTAAGTACTTAAAGAATCACATTTACTAGGTAGAAGCTTTTGATTCCTTTAAAGTAATAAGCTTACCTGCTATGTGTTCTACTACTACCACGACGATGGTGGAGATGGCAACAATGGTGTAACACAGAGCAACGTTCTGACCAGTAGTTCTCAGGGCTGCTACAAGTCCACAGAGCAACATTCTGAATCGTTCTCAGGGTTGCTAGAAGTCTTAGTTGACTCAACAATACAAAATAATACTACTCCCTGCCGTCAAGTTGGAATCAAGCTAGTGGTTTCTTGAGTTGTAAATCTCATAGGAGGCTATTTCTCCTCTTTCCCCCTCAGACTGGATACCAATTATCACCGAGGCACCACCTTTGAGTTAGGAGCACCACTCTCTAAGCTGCCAGTGCTCCCTGTATATAGTATGCTACTAATTGTTGAAGTTGTCACTTATGAATAAAACTTTTTTAGAAAGTTAATCTTTATCATTTTACTGGAAAATGTTTGATTTCAAACCTGCATGAAATTAAACTGAATATTTAGGGATTCTAAAACAAATGAGCGAGATGATTCAAATTCAGCTAAACTCCATAAATATTGATTGATAACCTAGTACATGACAGTATGTGCTATGCATCAGGGATCTACTTATGAGTGAGACTAATGACTTCCATTCCCTTGGTCAGTTTACAAGCTAGTGAAGAGCACAGTCAGCAAGACTTTAATGAAGCAATAAAGAAATACTGCAGAGTGAGAAGCATGACACACAGAAAGACCAGGACTGGAGTGAGTAGTATGAATTTGGAAGAGATGAAATCAGAGGTGATAACTCAGAAGAAGTTCCTAAGTTAGTATAGTCTGATCCCAGATCTAAACACTGAAGGAGTGTTTTTTGGGCATACATCCGTGTGAGTGGGGGAGGCGGTTGTGTACATGTGGTGAACAGTGGCAGCTTCAAATGACTGAAGTACCATTAAGGTACAATGAGGAGATGAGTGAGAGGTAAATCTGGAGAAACAAAGTCAATGAACACATTATGGCAAGCCTTGTTTGTATTTAAATTTTTATTATTAGAAAGATAATAAACAACATTTAAAAATATTCCTTATCTTTATAGGATAGCACCTAAATATGGTTCATCCTTTCAGCACTGCGGTTATCCATGAAGCTGTCACTTTGAGTTAAGTCATTCCTGAAGATGAGTAAAGAAAACAACATAGAAAAGGGGAAAAAAATCCCATTATGAGCTCTACTAGTAAGAACAAGTCCTGGTCCACTTGTTAATGCAAACTCAGACGGTATCAGCATTTTTAGAGCTGTTAAATACTGGCAGAGATGCATTTTACCTGCTCATATTTAAGTTACTAGTAAAGCAAGGTCACATTCATATGCTCTAAGCGAAGACAGAGTTTCTACACCACACAGCAGGCTGGGATTCCACCTCACACTCCCTGAATTCCAAAAAGCTTGAAGCAAATGTGCCAACTTGCCCTGCCTTCTGAACGTGCTTGTTCACATACTTGTCAAAGGAATGTATGTCCAACAGTATCTGTCAGATGTCATGCTCACTAGGTCCTTAAAGAGGAAAGCTTAAGTGTGAATCAGAAGAAAATTAGAACACTAAGGGAAAACTGCCTCAGGTCACTGCAGGTTCTGTTAAAGTTGTGCAAGCTGATCTTCAGAAGACGAGAGCATTATAATTACAATGTCACTGATTCACCTCACTGCAAGTTCAAAACAGTTTGTAGGCACATTCCACTGAAGATTAATGAAATATAGCACAGGAGGAAATACTAAGACCCCATTAACGCAGCAAATTCATTTCAGGCAAATAACTGAATTTGTTCCAACCTCTGGTTTCAAAGGATATTAAAAAAAATAACAATCACATGATCATTTTCTATGTGTTAGGATCTGAAAATAAATTACACTTTTCAACATAGAAATATCACAGTTTCAGGTAAACAGGTATGTCTTGGAGGAAATGCAACCAGAGTGCTCCTGAGAGTCCAAGTCAAACTTGGTCTCGCATACTTTGAGCATGTTGTCAAGAGGGGCTAATCCTAGGAAAAAGTTATCATGCTTGTAAAGGGAAATGGTGAGACAGAAAGAGGACCCTCAATAAGACAGACTGTGACAGGAACAATGGGCTTATGCATGGTGAAGACTGTGAGGATGGTGCAATATAGGGGAATGCTTCAGTCATGAAACATTCTGAGTCAATGTTCCCTTGTCCTGTTCTGACAACTGTTACTTGATCTATGTATAGGTTTATATAAGCACAGTTAAGAGTTCTGAGAGTCCCATTCTTCTCAATGTTAGCCATCATTTGCAATGATCAAACACAATCAAATGCCTTTGTATAGTCAATAAAACAAAAAAGAAACACCTTTCTAGTATTTGTGGGTCTCAACCAAGATCCAGCTGAGAGCAGCAATGTTAACTGTCCTTGCCACTGCCTCTTCTGAACAAAGCTTGAATTTCTGGCAGTTTCCTCTCAACAAGACTTTACTTGCAAGTGATATCAAGGATACTGTTGAAAAATTCCCATTTTGTTGAATCACTTTTTTTTAAGTGGGAATAAATATGGATCTCTTCCAGTCAGTTGGCAGGTAGCAGTCTTTCAAATTCCTTGGTATAGACTACTGAGCACCTCCAGGGCTGCACCTGTTTGTTGAAACGTATCAATTGATATTTTACCAATTCTTGTAGACTCATTTCTTTGTCAATGCCTTCAGTAAAACTTGAACTTCCTCCTTCATTACCATTAGTTGTTGATCACATGTCACTTGCTGAAATGGTTCAGTATCAATTCTTTCTAGTTTCTTCTATCTTCCTCTGATGCTTCCTTTATCATTCAAGATTTTGACTACAGAATCCTTCAATACTGGAACTCAAGGTTTAAATTTGTTCTTTTGGTTTGAGAAATGTTAATGATAGAATACTGTCCATATGCATACTAGTAAGATTTGTTAACTATTATTCAAATACATAGTACGGAGTTTTACACCTAGATGCATTCTTCATCAACGCATAAGCCATGGGATCTACTACTAAGAGAAGGCAACATCATGATAGAGAAAAGATTGAAGTGGTCAACAATCTCAAGTTACTTGGATCCACAATAAACACCCTTCATACCAGCAGTCAGGAGAGCAGGAAGAGTAATGCACTGGCAAAGTCTACATTCAGGGACCTCTCCTAATTATTGAGGAGTAAAGATGGTTGCATGGTGGACAGTGTTTGGTGAAGCTCCCCTATTAAAACAAGCTTGGAAGCAAGAGTGGCATCCACTTCCAAAACAGTTTGCCTCTGGAAATCCTATGAACTTGGAGAAACAAGGAAAGTTATACAAGTGCTCAGGCCTTTTGTTCATAGGGTTGCTATGAGTAACCTACGACTCCACGGCAATTAACAGCAACAACAATGATGTCAATTAGAAGACTAGGGTTTCCGATTCGGGACATGGTCTTTTCTATTACTTAGTTTGCATCTGACAGCTGGACAATGAATAAAGATGACAGAAGAAAAATGGATGCCTTTGAGCTATAATGTTGGAGAAGAGTACTGAATATCCAATAGACTGCCAAAAGTACAAAGAATTATGTCTTGGAGAAGGTATGGCCAGAATGATCCTTGAAGGGGAAAATGGTGAAGTGCCATCTCCCATACTTAAGAACATGTTGCTAGGAAAGGTTATTCCTTGGAGAGGAACATCATGCTTAGAAAAGTAAAAGATCAGCAAAAGAGAGGAAAACCTTCAATATGATGGACTGACACAGTGACGGCTGCAATGGGCTCAAGTGAGTCTGAAATTGTGAGGATGGCACAGAATAGGTCATTGTTCAGATCTGTTGCTCAAAGGGTGATTATGAGTCATACTTAACTCAATGGCAACTAACAATAACAATATCCATATGCACCCAAGGAAGATTTACTAATACAAGTATTATTGAAATATGAGAAGCAACCACTAAAACCAAAGATGTAGTAATTGAGGAATTCTATTCATTTTTGCAGTCTGAAATTGATTGGACATGCAAGAGAGACACAATCATAATAATCAGTGACTAGAATGAAAATGATGAACACAAGGGAGGAGGACTGGCTGTTGGAAAATACAGACTTGGTGACAGAAATCAGGCTAGAGTTGCCTGACAGAATTTTATAGTCAATGATTCCTTTATAGCAAATACCATCAGGTGTAGTTGCTGTTTTTAAGTGCCATCGAATCTACTCCAACTCACAGTGATCCCATATACAACAGCTCTGAACCTGGATTTATCCTGAATTAAATTCATTGTTTCTCACACACCAACCCCCACTATCCCAGTCACTAAGTCAATCCATCTAATCCAACATCTTCCTTTACAGTATTGTCCTTTCACCCTTCCAAGCATGATGTCCTTCTCCAAGGACTGGTCCTTCCTTGTAAGATGCCCAAAGTATGTTACACAAAGCTCCAAAATCCTTGCCTCCAATAGCCTGGTTTCACCCTGTCCAGAATGGACCTGTTCTCCTGGAAGTCCATGGTATATTCCATACTCTTCTCCAGCACCAGAACTCAAAACTGTCGATTCTTCTTTCATCATCCTTAATCATGTCCAGCTCTCTGATGCATAGCAAATAACTGTAAAGACTATGACCTGGGTCAGACACATCTAAGTCTCTAGACTGACATCACTTCTGTTCAGGACTCTGGAGAGGTTCCTGATAGCAGATTTTTGCAATACAGTTCATCTTTTGATTTCCTGGCTGCTGGGTACCTGCTGGTGTTAACTGTAAAGCCAAGAAAGCTGAAGCTATTAACAATCTCAATCTCTTCACCATCTATCATGATGTTGCCAATTGGCCCAGTGGTAAGAATCTTTGTTTTCTTGATGTTGAGTTTCACTCCATATTGAAGGCTGCAGTCGTTGACCTTCTGCAACAAATCCTTCAGGTCCTCCTCAGTTTCAGCAAGCAAGATTGTGTCAGCTGCATAACACAGGTTGCTAACAGTCTTCCTGAAATCCTGATACTACATTCCTCCTCATAAAGCCCAGCCTCCCAGATGATCTATTCCACATATACATTGAAGAGGTATGGAGATAGGATGTGTCTCTAGCATACCCCTTACAACAAAGGAAGACAATGTAAAGTATTATAGTGAAATGTGCAAAGAGCTGGAGTTGGAAAATCAAAAGGGACAAATCTGCTCAGCATTTCTTAAGCTGAATGAGCTGAAGACAAAAATTTAAGCCTTGAGTTGCAAGAGTTAAGGATGCTGTGGGCAGAATGTTGAATGACCCAAGAAGCATTATAGGAAGAAGAAAGCGTATACAGAGTCACTATACCAAAAAGAATTGGCTGACAAAGAAGAACTTCATGAAACAACATTATGATCAAGAGCCGGTGGTGATGAAGGAGGGAGTTCAAGCTGCTCTGAAGAAACAGACAAAAAACAAGAACCCAGGACTATCAATTGACATGTTGCAACAAACAGATGTTGTCCTTGACATGCTCACCAGATTGCGTTAAGAAATCTGAAGGACAACCACCTGGCCAAGTGACAAGAAGGGATCCATATTTATTCCCATTCCAAAAAAAAGGTGACCCAACTGAGTATGGAAATTATCAAACAACATCATTAATATCACATGCAAGCAAGATCCTGCAAAAACAACCGGAACACATAAACAGAGAACTGCCAGATGTACAGGCTGTGTTTAGAAGAGGCACTAGAGATACTATAGCCAATGTTACATGAATCTTAGCTGAAAGCAGAGAGTACCAGAGGAAATGTCTATCTGTGTTTCACTGACTATGCAAAAGCATTTGACTGTGTGAATCACAATACACTATGCTTAACTCTGAGAAGAATGGGAATCCCAGAACACTTGATGAGCTTATTGGGAACATATACTTGGACCAGAAGGCAGTCATCAGAACAGAGTAAAGAAACACTGCATCATTCAAAATCAGTAAAAATGTATACCAGGGATGAATCCTATCTTTATTCCATCAGGTGTACAACCTGGTAAATTCTTATACCAGGAGACCGCTCACTTTACTCCCACAAATGAATTACACACTCTATCACTGTTGCTGTTACAGTGATTATGTTACAAGTCAATTATGATTCATAGTGGTCCTGTGAAATACAGATCTGAACCTCATCCTATCTTGTGCCATTCTCACAATCTCTAACATGCTTCAGCCCATTATTACAGTCTCTGTATCAATCTATTTTGTTGAGAGTCTTCCTCTCTCTGACTCCCCACTTCTCCCAGTATGATGTCTTTTTCTAAGGACTGGTCCCTCTTGACAACATGCCCAAAATATGTGAGACCAAGTTTCACCATTCTTGTCTCTAAGGTGTACACTGGTAGTACTTTCCCAGACACGGACTTGTTTGTTCTTTTGGCAATCCAAAGGATATTTAACTTCCTTCTCCAATATCACAACTCAAAGGCATCAATTGTTCTTCCATTATCCTTATTCAGTATCCAAATATCATATTCATAGGAAGTAAATGAAAATACCATTGCTTGGATCAGGTGCTCTTTAGTCTTTAAACTGTGATCACTGTTTTTTATCATTGTGGAGAGATCTTTGACAGCGAGTTTACCCAATAAGATATATCTTTGATTTTTAGACTATTGTTACCATGGGTGTTGATTGTGGACCCAAGTAATATGAAAGTATTGACAACTTTAATCTTTAATTTCTACCTGTCATGATGTTGCTTATTGTTTTGGCAATGGTGAAGATTTGTGTTCTCTTTGTGCTGAAATGTGACTCATGGTGGCCTAGTGGCAAGATGCGGCACAGCAATCCCAAAGGCACCGAGGTTCAAGGCCACAAGCTGCTCTGTGGAAGAAGGATGGGCAATCTCCTCCTGTGTGAGTAACTATCTCTGAAAAACTGCCAGAGGGTCAGCTATGGATCAGTTCAGACCCGCAGTACTCAACAACAACAAACAACTGAATGATATATTTTCTGACCTTTTTAGTAAGTATTTTAAGTCTTCTTTACTTTCTGAAACTATAGGAGGAAGGCTCCTTTAAACTATGAATTACTTAATAGCACAAATCTTCTTAAAACACATTTATCTTTGCAAACTGTCAGTGTCTTCCCTGACTCATGGTCATTTCACGTAGCATAAAAACAGACTATTGCTATTCAAAGGATTTTCACTGACTGATATTTGAAAGTAGATCACCAAGCCTTTCTTTCTGGTCTCTGTTAGTGGAAATAACAGTGTGTGGAAGCTCTGCTAGAACTTTTTCCACATCATAGTAACACACAACCTCTAATGACAAAGGGTGGTAGATGTGCATGAGAAATTGTTGTTGTTATGTGCCGTGCATGAGTAGTAGTCACTAGAAATCTAACCTGGGCCTCCTACAGAAAAGGCAATCATTCTACTACTGAAGTACCAATGCCCCTGACAAAATTCACTAAACCATCTTAGAAAACTGGGTAAGTATGTTTTTTAAAAAGCAAGAGTTCAAAGAGGCATGAAGCACCAGTAATTTTGACAACCTCTCTAATGATCTGAAGACTAATTCTTTTTAATAAAAATAATATTCATATCATTGCCTTAATAATCACTTTTACTAAATCTTGTTTTAAAGCCTAATAGTCTAATTTCCAAAGGAAGACAATATATTTTGCCAATCTAATGAAAATTTCTCTGATTTAACATCTTAAGAACTAGAATTCTTTTAAAATATCACTTGTTGCCACTTCTCTTTTACTTACTATCTTCTACACTATCTCACAATAACACTCTCTCACTATCTTCATATTTTAAACTTACAGAAGACTGCTTCAGTTTCCTTAAATATTTCTTTAGATAATTCAGTGTTAAAGTTGTAGCTGTATTTTAAACTTGCTCAACAAGAAAAAAAACTCTGTAAATTTAGGGGGGCAAAATCCTCTAAATTTATAGAATTAGAAACAACAACAAAGCCCAATGCTATTCAAAGTAAACATATTAAAGTCTATATAACAGTTTCAGTTTGAGAAAAAGCAGCTATGCTTGCCCTCAGCTCAGACAATAAAATTCTGTCTACCACAATCTCTGGTTAGGTGGGGCTGATGACTCGCAATACGATTGTCTGTCATTGTTCTAACAAGTGTACAGAATGAAAGCACCCAGAAGTCAAATAAATACTAACAAAACATGATTTTCCATTATCTTCAAAGATATTTATAGTCAATATATAAAAAGATGATGCTGCCAATGAACACATGTATACACTGGTAGTTTTTCTCCTTTATGATGAACATGTTATATTAGCATTAGGTGCAAATTCATCCATCTATCTCCTCTCTCTGGTGAGTGCTCCATACTGTACAGGTGTTGTTGTTGTTGTTGTTATGTGCCGTCGAGTCATCTGCGATTCAAAGCGACCCTACGTACAACAGCCCTAAACCCTGCTCTATCCTGTGCCAATCGCACTGCCTTTGACACACCTATTCTGATTGCCCCAGTCACTGAATCAATCCACCTCATAGAGGGTCTTCCCCTCCTGCGCTGCCCCTCCACCCTACCAAGCATGATGTTCCTCTCCAAGGACCTGTCCCTCCTGGCAACATGTCCAAAGTATGTCAGACGAAGCCCCAGAATCCTTGCCTCCAAGGAGCAGACTGGTTTAACCATCTCCTCTCCAGGATGAATCTGTTTGTTTTCTTGGCAGTCCATGGTACACTCAATACTGTTCTCCAGCACCCCAGCTCAAAGGCATCAATTCTCCTTCTATCCTCCCTCGTCATTGTCCAACTCTCTGATGCATAACAAGTGATTGCAAAGACCATGGCTTGTATCAGGCGCACCTTAGTCTCCAGAGAGACACTGCTGCTCTTGAGTACTTTAGAAAGGTCCCTAACAGCAGACTTTCCCATCACAATATGTTTTTTTATTTCCTGGCTGCTGGTGCCAAGAGTATTGACCGTGGAGCCGAGCAAACTGAAGCTGTGAACTATCTCAATCTTCGCCATCCATCCTGATGCTGCCAATTGGTCCAGTGGTGAGAATCTTTCTCTTCTTGACATTGAGCCTCAGTCCATACTGAAGGCTGCAGTCCTTGACCCTCTGCAGCAAGTGCATGAGGTCCTCCTCAGTTTCGGCAAGCAGGGTTGTGTCATCTGCATAACGCAGATTGTTAATAGATCTTCCACCAATCCTGAAGCCACACTTCTCCTCAGAGAGCCCACCCTCTCGGATAATCTGCTCTGCATACAGGTTGAAAAGGTATGGAGATAGGACACATCCCTGGTGTACACCCTTCCCAATTCTGAACCCAGTTTTGAACAAGTGTTACCCTGCTCTGTTCTGACGACTGCCTCTTGGTCCAAGTATAGGTTTTGCATTAGCACGATTAAATGTTCTGGGATTTTCATCCTTCTCAGAGTCAGCCACAGTTTGTTATGATCCACACAGTCAAACGCCTTTGCATAATCAATGAAACACAGACATTCTTCTGGTATTCCCTGCTTTCAGCTAAGATTCATGTAACGTCAGCTACAATATCCCTAGTACCACGACCCCTTCTAAACCCAGCCTGGACTTCTGGCAGTTCTCTGCTGATGTGTTGTTTCAGTTGATTTTGGACAATTTTCAATAGAATCTTGCTAGCATGTGAAATCAATGATATTGTTCTGTAGTTTCTGCACTCAGTTGGGTCACCCTTCTTTGGGATGGGAACAAATATAGATCTCTTCCAGTCAGTTGGTCAAGTGGTTGTTCTCCAGATTTCTTGGCACAACTTGGTGAGCACATCCAGGGCAGCATCTGTTAGCTGAAATATGTCAACTGGTATACCATCTATTTCTGGGGCCTTATTTTTTGCTATTTCCTTCAAAGCAGCTTGAGTTTCTTCCTTCATCACCATAGGCTCTTGCTCAAATGTTATTTCATTAAATTCTTCTGTATCTTCCAATTCCTTTTGATACAATGACTCAGTATATTCCTTCCATCTTCTTTTAATACCTCCTGGATCATTTAATATTCTGCCTAAAGCATCCTTGATTATAGCAACTCGAAGTTTAAATTTGTTCTTCAGTTCCTTGAGCTTAAGAAATGCTGAACAAGTTTGGCCACCCTCAAAAAGGCTTATCTGCTGCCTTCAAAGATCTTACAGTTTTAGCAAGATACTAATCATCAAATCATTGTTCAAGCGCAGCGTGAGGCATAAAGACAATGAAGGGCATGGTTAACATGACTGGAAATGGTAAGAAACCACTGCATTCAGTAAGTAATACCAGAGTTTGTTCTTGAAGGGTAACCGGAAGTATCACT
Source organism: Elephantulus edwardii (assembly GCF_000299155.1). NCBI lineage: Eukaryota > Metazoa > Chordata > Mammalia > Macroscelidea > Macroscelididae > Elephantulus > Elephantulus edwardii. The sequence goes on from NW_006400263.1 coordinate 298,925, forward strand.
AAAGAATAGATGAATATAGCATTCTAGAGACATGTGTAAACTGTTCACTAAAGTAGGAGTGTTCCTTACAGCAAGGATGGTGAAAACTTCATCTCATATACTTTGGGAATGTTATCAGGAGGGGATCAGTTATTGGAAAAGACATTATGTTGGGAAAGGTTGAGGGTCAAAGAAGAAGACCCTGAACAACATGTATTAACACAGTGACTCTCACAACGGCCTGGAGCATGGTGTAGAGCATGAGGCTGGCACAGGACAGGACAAGGTTCTAAACTGTTGCTCATGGGACTGCTAAGAGTCATCATCAGCTCAACAGCACCTACCTAACAAGAGCAATAAGGCAGGAACACGGAAGAATGATAGAGGCACAGAGAATAAACAATAAGGTTGATCAGATGACCAACTCAACATGGAAGGTGGGGAGGAAATTGTAGATAACGGAGTTTCCTAATAGTTAAGGGTAATTCTTTTAGCAATTAATATTGGAAATGGGACCCTACAACAGATTGCAACCTTGCCGTATCCTGTACCTCACAGAATTCTGACATGTTTGGGTCTATTGTTACAATCATTTTCAATTAATCTTGAGCATTAGGACTCTTTCCTTTAAATGGTGATGAAGGGACATAAATATTTAGATGTTAGGACACATTGAATTTTAGACTTCATAGGGATGTCCAGGAGAACCTGAGTAGCATATACAATTGAGGCATTTGTTCAGTTATTCATCGAAAGATTGATCAATCCACCCTCAGGTGGATTTTCAGAAAAAGACTTGGTGATCTATTTTCAAAACTCAATAACTGAAAAACATTTGGTGCACAATTCAACACAAATGAGGGGTCATCATGAGTCAGAATCAACATGACATCAGCTGGATGGGATGATGTCTAAGATAAGGGGTGTAGTAAAGAGATGCATAATTTAAGAATACTTTGACAGTGGAAAGTGTATGTATGCAGGGAGAAACGAGCCCTGCTCTTGCTCCTGTTTTGTACTGCGGAGTCGGAACCATCCAATAGCTGATCCTTCAGTGGTTTTCAGAAGCAGTTTAATCAGGAGGAGACTGCCAATCTTTATCCCGTGGAGCAGCTGGTGGGTTTGAAGTGCATGCCTTCGGGACTGCAGTGCTGCTCCTTACCACAAGGCCACCAGAGCTCCCTGTTCTTGTCATTAGGTGCTGTCAAATCGAGTACGACTGGTAGCAACCCTGTGAATAACAGATCTAAACCCTGTCCTATCCTGGGCCATCCTCTCAATTTCTAAGACATTAAAGACACCTGTTGCAGTCACTGTGTCAATCCATCTGGCTGAGGATCTTTCTGTCTTTGGCAGACCGTCCGTATTCCCAAGCATGATGTCTCTCTCCAGGGAACAAGCTATCTTAGCAACATGTCCAAAGTATATGAGATGAAGCTTTATTATCTTTGCCTCCAAGAAGCACATGGCTTAAGCTTCTCCAAGACATATCTCTTTGTTCTTTTGGCAGTCCATGGGATTCAATACTCTTCTGCAACACTTCAATTCAAAGGCATCAATTCTTCTTTTGTTATCTTTATTCACTAACTGCTCTCAGCAGCATAGTAAGTGACTGAAAAGATCATGGCCTGAACCATGAAACAACATGCTGCATCTTCTACAGTAAGTGCTTTAAGTCCTCCTCACTTTTAGAAAGCAAGATTGTGTCATCTACATAACATAGGTTATTGATGAGTCTTTCTCCAATCCTGATGCCACATTCTTCTTCATAGAGTCCAGCTTCTTGAATAATTTATTCAGTGTACAGACTGAATAGGTATGGAGAAAAAATAAAATCCCAACACATATCTTACTTCATTTTAAACCATGTAGTGTTCCCCTGAAAGCAGAGAGTACCAGAGGAATGTCTGTGTTTCATTGACTATGCAAAGGCATTTGACTGTGTGAATCACAACAAACTGTGGCTGACTTTAAGAAGAATAGGAATCCCAGAACATTTGATTGCACTTACGCAAAACTTACACTTAGAGCAACAAACTGTGGCTAACTCTTAGAAGAACGGGAATCTCAGAACACTTGATTGTGCTTACGCAAAACCTGTATTTGGCCAGAAGGCAGTCGTCAAAATAGAGCAAGGAAAAACTATGGTTCAAAATCAGGGAATGTGTGTATATATTAGGGATATATCCTATCTCAATGCCTTTTCAGTCTATATGGGGAATAGATCATCTGGGAGGCTGGGCTCTATAAAGAGGAATGTGGCATCAGGATTTAAGGAAGACTCTCAACAATCTGTGTTATGCGGATGACACAACCTTGCTTGCCAAAACCGAGGAGGACCTAAGACATTTGCTGAAGGTGGTCAAGAACTGCAGCCTTTAATATGGATTGAAGCTCAACATAAAGAAAACAAAGATTCTCAACACTGGGCCAATTGGCAGCATCATGATAGACAGTGAAGAAACTGAGATTATTAACAGCTTCAGCTTGCTTGTCTCCATGATCAATACTCTTGGTATGAATAGCCAGGAAATCAAAAGACTCATTGTATTTCTTTTGTTGTCAGGGACATCTCCGGAATACTGAAGAGCAATGATTTCAGTCAAGAAACCAAGGTGTGTCTGACTCAGGCCATGGTTTTCACAATTACTTTCTATGCATCAGAGAACTGGACAATGACAAAGAATGATAGAATAAAAAATGATACCTTGTGTTGTGGTGCTGGAGAAGAATACTGAATAAACCATGGACTGCTAGGAGAGCCAAGAGGTTCATCCTGGAGAAGCTGAAACCAGGCTGCTCCTGGGAGGTAAGGATTTTGGAGCTTGGTCTGACATACTTTGGGCATGCTGCAAGGAGGGACAGGTTTTTGAGAAGGAGAGTCTGCTTGGAAAGGTGGAGGGAAAGTGAAAGAGAAGATGACACTGGTTGAAATGGATTGACTCAGTGACTGGGTAATGGGGACAAATGCATCAAAGACAACTAAATTGGCTCAAGATAGAGCAGGGTTCAGAGCTGTTGTACATAGGGTTGTTTAGAGTCTCAGGTGACTCAATGGCACATAACAATAAAAGTGTTGTCTTTCTTGCTCTGTTCATACAACAGCCTCTTGATCTAAGTTTTGCATGAGCACAATTAAGTGTTCTTGGATTCTGATTCTTCTTAATGTTAACTATAATTTATTATGATCCACACAAATGCCTTTGCATAGTTAATAAAGCACAAAAGAACATTCTTCTGGCATTCTTTCCTTTCAGCTTAGATGCATCTTACATCTGCAATGATAACCCTGGTGCCATGGACTCTTCTAAATCCAGCTTGAATTTCTGAGAGTTCTCTGTCTATGTACTATTCTAACTATTTATGAATTATCTTCAGCATTATTTTTATTATGCTTGCATGTGATATTGTTGTTGTTGTTGTTGTTGTTGTTTACCGGAGGGTCAGAATGAAACCATAACTGACCCTCCAGGTGGTTTTTCAAAAGCAGTTAATCACACAGGAGGAGACTGCCCATCCTTCTCCTGCAGAGCAGCTGGTGGCATCAAACCACATACCTTCAGGATTCTTCCACACTCTGTTGGATCACCTTTCTAGAGAATGTAAACAAATATGGATCTCTGCCAGTAAGCCAGCCTGGGAGTTCTACTCCAAATTTCTGCCCTAGACTAATGGGCATGCCTGGGGTTGCATTTGTTATTTGAAACATGTCAATTGATATTCCATTGACTCCTGGGGCCTTACTGTTTTGCCAAAAGAGCCTTACGGGGCATGAAAAGACAGGCACAAAGAAGAGAAGAAATCAGTAAAAGAGACAGAATGAAGAAAAATGGTTTGAGTAGAAATAGGGCATCTCAGAATCTACAGAGGCAGAGTATCGAGAGAAAGTCAACACCAGCAAATGTCAAAATGTTTAAAAGAGGATGAAGGATGGAGAGGACATTACATTGAGAGTCTGGGAACTCAGAGGCAACTGGAAAAGAAGATTTAGAGCAGAGAAGTAGGGAGAGAAAACGGTCAAGCATGTAGGGCTCTTCCTGGTACATAACATGCGAGGTGAAACAGTGGCAGCAGAAGAGAGGAGAGGGCTAAACCAAACTATTGCCTCTGGGTCCCTTCCTTTTCCTACACACTTGGGTTTCCACTTCTTCCTCTTGAACCCCTATGTCTGCCGTTATTTCTACCTTTCTTCTCTAACCAAACTGTTTTTTCCAGAATCATTGGTGAATTTTTAATATTGCAGCCCATATGGTCTTTTGTGTCATCCTAAGAACTTTCCATCATTTGCCAAAAAAGGAGCAATACATCTGTAAATTAGTGGGGGGATGGG
>NW_006400263.1:304578-327398 GCF_000299155.1 Elephantulus edwardii
TGTTCTGTAGTTTCCACACTCAGCTGGGTCACCTTTCTTTGGATTCTTGTATTTTATACAATTTTTATTTTATACTGGTTTATTTACAAAGTTTGTATACATTGTTTACCACACCAATTTTTTCCATTTCCTTAACCCATACCTCACTCCACACGTTAAATTGTGTGACCCTATAATTATTCCACCCATCCTAACCCTTCTGCTCCCACACTCCCCCCTTACAGCCTCACACGTGTTTTACTAGTTATCTATTTCTAAAATAATTGTCTTTCCTATACAGTATTTTTGTCTTTATGGGACTGAGTTCCCTTATTATAATGCTCTCCATTCTTTCCCAATTAGGTAGTAATTTATAAAATTATTGCACCTGCATGCTGCGTAATATTCCATTGTGTGAATGCACCATAATTTCTCAGCCCATTCCCTTGCGGTTGGACAACTGAGCTATTTCCACATTCTTGCGATGGTAAATAATGCTGCTATGAACACTGGTGTACAAAGCAGCAGTTGTGGGTATTTTTTTTAATATATTTTCTTTTTTTTTAATAATTTTAGTGAGCATTTGCAGAGATTTTGGATTTCCATTCACTGCTGCACTTCTCTCCCCACCCATCCCTCTCCCCACCCCCAGTTCGCTCCTCTCTTTCAAAAGTAAAAGAAACACTCCTTCCCTGGTACACAATCCCCCCGCACCCCTTCCACCGCTCCAAGTACATTCCACTATGCAACCTTAATGTGGACTCTTGTGATAACCATAAGACCCTATCATACACTGCTTTTAAATTATTCACTCCCTCATCTGTTTCAGTGCAGTATACACAAACCTTACTAATTGGCTAGGCCCAAAACCTGATGTGATTGCTCACAGACTACACAGAACGATAAGGAAAGAGTTTAAAGGTTATAATTCAGATTAATAACAAAATACAGTAAAAAATCCCCAAATGTGCAGAAACCTCAGCCTCAAGTTTCAGGACTCTAATTGTCCAACAAAGTTATCAGTCCTGCCAACTTGGGTTTCCTTCACCCCAAAGTCCCATCTCACATCCAGTTCTCCAGTTCAGCTATCTCTGATACTCCCATCACAAATGGGTAGGGGAAAGACTCTCTTCTCTGGCTGGGCGAAGAATCTCTTCTGCTGCAGGACGAATTCCTATTTTCTGCAACAAGGGCTTTTCAATTTATGAGAGTCTTCAATCGTTGAGACTAGCCAATCCTCTTGCAGATTGTTGAGACTGGCCAATCTCATTGTGGAAATAGAGATAGCCAATTCTTTTGTGGATAAGCCAGGGCACCTCTTTCACAGACCTGCCCCTCCACATAGTCATCTACACTTGTTGATTGCCTTCGAGTCGAGCATGGCTAATAGCAATCCTATGAAAAAAAATCCCTGAAGCCCCTCTACAACTATCAACATTTATCAGAGTCTGAGTTTCTGGAGTCATCTTGTTTAGGAAGTAAAAAAGCCATATTGAGAGACAAACTCCACAGGAGGTGATTAAGCCAATGTAAAATGCTTTTCTCTGTCTAAAAATCTGGATTACTGGAGTAGTATTTTGGTGATTTAAATAATATACTTTTAATTTTAATGTAATAACATGCAAGCACTGACATGTAAAAATATCTACACATACATGTGGATTCTTCACTGGGATGGTTGGGTGACTTCCCAGTAAAACGGTTCATAGAGATGCATGAGACCACCATTTACACAAGTCTATTTAAGTTGTTGTTGACAACATCAACAAAATAGAGAGAGCTCTGTGGGACTGGTGGATAGAAAGTTATGCTACCAAGTCAAAGGTGCATGATTTTAATCTGTGGCTCTCAGGCCTGGTTTTGTTTTTGGTCAAACATTCTTCTAAGTGGTATAGCACTGGTCTGTCCATTTACTGTACAGAGGTAACTCGTGGTTGCTGTGATGCTAAACACTGTGATACCGATGTGTCAAATGCGATAATGGTTATCCATGGTGGTTAGTGTTTGGTGGAGCTCCCTGATTAAAACAAGCTTGGAAGCAGGAGTGGCATCCAGTTCTGAAACAGCTTGCCTCCGGAAACTCTATGAACTTGGAGACAATGAAAGTTATACAATTGTTTGGGTCTTCCGTTCATGTGGGTGCTATGACTTGTCCACGACTCGGTGGCACTTAACAACAATTTTAAGTATGACCACTTAGCCTCCCTGGTTTCCAGATGAAGGAACTGATCCCTATAGAAACTCTGTAACAATTATAATGTACCACTTTAAGTTAAGAACTTAATTATTAACAACTTTATCAATCCAAGAAAAAGGGATAGAAATTTAGAATATCTACATTTGAATGGAATTGATGGAAATTTAAGAGTTTACACAGTTCATTCCCATATTACCTCATTTGAGTATCACCAAACTACAAGGAAGACTGAGAAAATAAAACTAAACTCATTTTATAGGTGAGGAACTGTCATTGACAGGGGCTTAGTTAAATTACCAATACCTCAACCCTTAAATGCTGGCCTAGACCCAGAACTCCTTCTAGCACACTTCTACCACTACAACTGATATTAAAAAGAGAAGGAAAAAACTAAAGAACTCTCATATCTAATTCCTCTTTGTCTTCTACTGTTTAATTTGCATTTTTGTAAGTCGCATGGAAAATGCAATCCACTTTCTATATTCCCCACTTGGCTTATTTTCAATCTCAAAAAATGGAAATGCAAACTGCAAAAGAAAGGAAAGAAAAATACAAGTGATGAGTTAAAAGTTTACAAAAGAGTGATTGGGCCCACCCCTGCTGAAAAGTAAGCTAACCGTGGCAGGTTAGGTCAGAAATTATCTACTCATCTAGACCAAGACAAAGCCAACTGAGCAGGTTCCCAATTCTAAGCAACAGACATCACAAAAGAACCTCTTCTGAGGTTCTGACTCAGTAGGTCTGGTATGGTATCCAGGAATGTGAATTTTAACCACCACCTTGGGAAACTACTAAAGGTAATTTAATAACGAATTTAAAAAGCTATGGTGGCTACGTGGTAGAGTTGTGCTGCCAACTCAAAGGCAGATAATTCAAATTCACCAGCTGTTCCACAAAAGAAATATGGTTTAGGGCCTTTGAACACTCGCTGCAGGGTCAGTTGTGGGTTGATTCCAAGTCATAGCACACAACAACAATAACAACAATTGAAAAAGCACTAATTTAAACTATATTGGGCTTTCTAGTGACCTTGTAGATCCACAACACAATAGTATATAACTTAACATTCCTCATTATTCTTAACCAGACATACATTTGCATAAGGACATAGTACAGAGGAAGCGAACATCAAGTCAGGTCATCTTTTTCAGAACACTCATTCCAAACACAAAAGATAGAATATTTACAGAAGCTGAGGGAAATGAAAATGCTAAATGCCACTGTGAGGTCAATAAAGATGAGGACGACCAGCCTCCTCACTGGTCTTCAAATATGTCACGCACACGCCTACCTCAGGAAATTTGCATTTTATTCTTCCCTGCTCAGAATGTTCTTTCTTCAAACAGATATGAATGACTCAGTACTTCACCTCCTTCAGACCTTTACTTAAATGTCACCTCCCAATTGAAATCTTTCTTGGTCACTCTATCTAAATAACAACTCCCTCTACTCTGTCACTCTCAAACTGTCTATCTCACTACTATGCTTCACTTTTCTTTGTCAGTATATCTAGCTCTGTCTCTCTGTCTCTATCATCCTCCCAGCCTCTATTTCTCTCTCACACACACCTTTCTCTCACTGTCGGTCTCTCTAAAGAGCAAAAATAGGTGTGCTTACTCAAACCATGGTGTGGTGCTTTTTTTTTTCATGTTGCTTCATATGCTTGTGAAAACTGAACAAGGAATAAGGAAGACTGGAGAAGAATTGAGTTGGCAAAGAGTACCGAAAGTCCTAGCAACCACAAAAAGAACAAATCTGTCTTGGAGGAAGTGTAACCAGGACGCTCCTTAGAGGCAAAGATCCTGAGATTTCCTCGCACGTACTCTGGGCATGTTATCAGGAGCGGTCAGTCCTTGGAAGGAGACATCACATTAGAAAGGTGATGGAAGGTCAAAGAAGAAGAGAAAGATCCTCATGAGACAGAGTAACTGCAACAAAAGGCTTATGCATAGCAGCAACAGGAACTGGCAAGGTTTCAATCTGTATACATGAAATCACAATAAATTAGCATTGACTCAACAGCACTTAACAGCTTCCTCTGGAAAGTAAAATCCACAAGGACAGGGTGTTTTTTTCTTATTCACCGTAGTATATTCAGTATCTAGAAATGTACCTTGTAATAGTAGGCAATTAAATGTTGTTGTTGTTGTTGTTAAGTGCAATCGAGTCGCTTGGGACTCATAGCGACCCTATGTACAAGATCTCTAAACGCCATTCTGTCCTGTGCCAACCTCACCGTCTCAGACACACTCATTCCCACCACTCCACTCACAGAATCGATCCACCTCATCAAGGGTCTTCCTCTCCTGTGCTGTCCCTCCACTCTCCCAAACATGATGTCCCTCTCCAAGGACCAGGCCCTCCTTGCAACATGCCCAAAGTATTATCAGACGAACCTTCAGAATCTTTGACTCCAAGGAGCATTCAGGGTTCACCCTCTCCAGGACAAACATGTTTGTTCTCCTAGCAGTCCATGGTATATTCAACACTCTTCTCCAGCACCACAGCTCAAAGGCATCAATTCTCTTTCTATCATCCTTATTCACTGTCCAACTCTCTAATGCATAGCATGTAATTACAAAGACTATAGCCTGGATCAGGCACACCTTAGTCTCAAGCCCGACATCATTGCTCTTCAGTACTCTTGAGAGGTCCCTCACAGCTGACTTTCCCAATGCAATTCGTCTCCTGATTTCCTGGCTGCTGTTACCAAGAGTGTTGACTGTGGAATCAAGTAAACTAAAACTGTTAACTATCTCAGTCTCCTTGCCATCCATACTGATGCTGCCAACTGGCCCACTGGTAAGAATCTTTGTTTTCTTGATGTTGAGCTTTAATCCAGATTGAAGACTGCAGTCCTTGACCTTCTGCAGCAAGCACTTCAGGTCCTCCTCAGTTTCAGCAATACATTATGTATATAAGAATTCTTTCCATTTTAATAGGCTTTACCCTGTCCCCAGCTTCAGCAGCCCAGGGTAAACCTAGAGATGTTGTACCCATACGGTGTCTTGTACAATGAACACAGTCAAGAAGTATGATGAGCTGTCCATTCTGTAAAGGTAAAAATAAAGGACGGTGAGGTGGCTCTCCCTTTACTGTCTCTAGTACTTGGCTGGTTATCCTTTCTACATCAAGACTTCTCTTCATTCTTCATGATGATGACAACCCTTCAGAACCTTCTGATTCCCCAGTTCTTCAGTGTCCTCAACCCAAATGACCTCTCTTCCCACTTCACCAGCTTCTTTAGCTAACTCTGCTCCTTGTCACAATCCATAACCAACTTACATGTGAATCTTAATTTCAGACATTCTCCCCAGTGTTCACACCCTCTCGTCCTTCCATGTGCTCACATGTACCAACCACACCTGCTCTTCTGCTTCATTACAGTTTTCATTCTTTACTCTGCCTCTCTATCACAAATTTTCATCTATCAAGTTGCCAAGTGTGGACAAAAATAAAACTCTTCCTCCTCACATCAAAACTCCAGTTTAATCTTTTGTACACATGTGAGTTAAGTCCTGCCTTGAAAATCCACAAACACATGCATACATGCAGATCCAGGATTCCAACAATTTACATTTATATCCTCAGCCAGATACCTCATCTCCCATTTTCCTTAGCAGTTATTTCAAATCTTTGCCTTATCTCCTTGACAGATCTCTCTTCTACTGTCCTGCTCCCTCCCTCAGCAAAAGACCCTAGCTTGTATTTAAGAAATCTTCTCTCAAGTCTTAGTGTCCAGTTCTCCCCCATAGCAGTTTCAGTCCCTGTGTCCACTTCCTTCAAATGCCAAAGAGGGCAGGACTCCTCCAAGCCCAATTCCCTCATGCCCCCTTCATAATGCTTGTATCTTCTGAAGAACTACAATGGGTCATTTATTATATCTCAAACTTCCAGCATTCAAAAGTATCTGTCTAACAGCAGCCTTCTCCTCCTTCTTCACTTGCAATCACATTTTAAATGCAATTATCAACTCACTCACTTCTTTCTTAATCACTCATTAAACTTCTGGCTTTCTCCTGAAATATGCCTCTGACAGTGATCTCCACTCTATTTTCTACCTCAATAGGCCTTTCTCCCGCCCCTCCTCCCCTGTCTTGGTCCTATATATCTGCACAATGTGACAAATCCTTCCTGAAAAATCTCTTCCCTAGCTTCACTCTCAGGTTCCTTTCTTCCTCTCTGAATATTCTCATATCTTCAACTCCTGATCTTCCTTATCTATCCATGTCCCAAATTCTAGCCTCTATGCTTATCTTGTGAGACTTTAGTTTCAATTACCCTGACAAGTTGTTGTTGTTGTTGATTGCCTTCAAACAAACCTCATAACGACCTTATGAACAAAAGACCTGAAGCCCTCTACAACTATCAACATTTATTAAAGTTCATAGAGTTTCCAGAGGCATGTGGATTAGGAAGTGGATGCCACTCCTATGGGAATCCGAGAACATTTAATCGTGCTAATGCGAAACCTATACTTGGACCAAAAGGCAGTCATCAGAACAGAGCAGGGCAACACCGCATGGTTCAAAATTTGGAAGGGCTTACGCCAGGGATGCATTCTATCTCCATACCCTTTCAACCTATACGCAGAACATATTATCCGGGAGGTGGGGCTCTATGAGGAGAAATGTGGGGTCAAGATTGGTGGATGATTTATCAACAATCTGCGTTATGCAGATGACACAACCCTGCTTGCTGAAACTGAAGAGGACCTGAAGCACCTGCTGCAGAGTGTCAAGGACTGCAGTCTACAATATGAATTGAGGTTCAGTGTCAAGAAGACAAAGATTCTCACCACTGGATCAATTGGCAGCATCAGGATGGATGGTGAAGAGATTGAGATTGTACACAGCTTTAGTTTGCTTGGCTCCATAGTCAACAGTCTTGGCACCAGCAGCCAGGAAATTAAATGGCGCATTGCCATGGGAAAGTCTGCTGTTAGGGACCTCTCCAAAGTACTGAAGAGCAATAGTGTCTCTCTGGAGACTAAGGTGCGTCTGATACAGGCCATGGTCTTTGCAATCACTTGTTATGCATCAGAGAGTTGGACAATGACCAAGGAGGATAGAAGGAGAATTGATGCCTTTGAGTTGTGGTGCTGGAGAAGAGTACTGAGAATACCATGGACTGTTAGGAAAACAAACAGATTTGTCCTGGAAAGGGTTAAACCGGGTGGCTCCTTGGAGGCAAGGATTCTGAGGCTCTGTCTAACATACTTTGGACATGTTGTGAGGAGAGACAGGTCCTTGGAGAAGGACATCATGCTTGGGAGGGTGGAGGGACAGCGCAGGAGAGGAAGGCCCTCTATGAGGTGGACTGATTCAGTGACTGGGATAATTGGGATGGGAGTGTCAGAGACAATGCGATTGGCACAGGACAGAGCGGAGTTTAGGGCTGTTGTACATAGGGTCGCTATGAGTCGCAGGTGACTCGACGGCACATAACAACAACAACAAACAACATTGATAGGCCAGGTTTTATCATTACTATTTTGCTGCATTCCTTTTGTTGTTGCTGCTTACTTTGGTCCTCTATTGTCTCTGTGTGAAGGACTTCCCTTAGTATTTCTTGTAGAGTTGGTCTTATTGTCACAAATTCCTTAAGTTCCTGTTTTTCTGCAAATGACCTAATTTCTCCCTGGCATTTGATGGACTATTTTATGACGTACAGTATCCTTGGCTGGCAATTGTTTTCTTTCAGCCTTCTGTGTATACCATTCCATTGCCTTCTTTCTCACCTGGTTTCTGCTAAGACACCAAAGCTTAATATAATTGGCTTCTCCTTTATAGGCAACTCTTTATTTTTCTCACTCTGCTTTTAGTAGTCTAGCTTTGTCTTTGATTTTGGAGAATTTGACAATGATATTTCTTGATATTTTCCTTTTAGCTTTTAGTCTGTTTGGTGTTTGATGAGCTTCTTGTTGTTGTTAAGTGTCATAGAACTGTAGATGACTCATAGCAACCCTATGAACAAAAAGACCTGAACACATGTATAACTTTCATTGTTTCTCCAAATTCATAGTGTTTCCGGAGGCAAGCTATTTTGGAAGTGGATGCCACTCCTGCTTCCAAGCTTGCTTTAACTGGGGAGCTCCACCAAACACTGTCCACCATGGGTAACCATTATGACATTTAACACATCAGTATCATAGTATTTAGCACCACAGCAACCACGAGTTTACCTCTGCAAATGGGCAGACCAGTGCTATACCACTTAGAAGAATGTTTGACCAAAAACAATTAAAATCACCCAACTTTGGCTTGGAAGTATAACTTTCTATCCACTAGGCCAACAGAATTCTCTCACTGTTGTTGTTGTTAAGTGCTGTCGAGTCACAGACATCTCATAGTGACCCTATGAACAAAAGACCACTTTTATAACTTTCATCATTTCTCAGAGTTCATAGAGTTTCCAGAGGCAAGCTCTTTCAGAAGTGGATACCACTCCTGCTTCTAAGCTTGTTTTATTAGGGGAACTCCACCAAACACTTTCCACCACAGGTAACCATTATTGCATTTGACACATCAGTGTCACAGTATTTAGCATCACAGCAACCACAAGTTACCTCTGTACAGCAAATAGACCAATACTATACCACTTAGAAGAATGTATTTTCTTGTTTTTCATAATACCTAGAAAATTTTCTTCTAGTACTTCTACTACAATTTTCTCCATGCTTTGTTTTGTTTTTTACCTTCTTGTCCTGGACCTTTCAAGCATGCAAATGTTGTTTTATGATGTCAACCTTCATGATTCCAATGTTTTCTTCATCTTTTTTTCTGTCTTCTGTTTTATCTTCTTATAAAGTTTTCATTGAGGTTCTTGTCTCCTGTCCCTCTCATTCTCTGTACCATCTTTTATATTCTGCTTCTTTGTGCTTCCATCATGTTGAGAATTCAGCCTTGATATCCTAGATTGCATTTCTGTGCTTTCCTGTTGTTTCCAGTACTGTGTTGTTTATATCCTCTCTGACTTGTGATGATTTTTTTTCCTTTCTTGTTGTTTTTCATTTTTGTAGCTTCAATTCTTTCTTCCAACATTTGTAATTTCTTTAGAACCAGTTCTTGTAACGCCACATCAGCATATTGCTTCTGCCTTCTTGTCTCTGTGGTATTCATTCACTGGATCCTCAATCTGTTCTGCTTTTTTTAGGCGGAGACTTGTTTTTTTCTTAATATTTGACGCTGCCTGCGGCTTCCTTGATATTACGGGGGGGCTGAGGGAGTCTGCTTCCCCCTTGAGCATGCAAAGCCTCTGAGGAGAGCTGGGAGCATCCCAGGAATTCTACCTAGGATCCTTCCTTCTTCCCGTCTTCATAGTCTCTGCTCTTAGTGCACATGTGTCTTCTCCTGCTGCTGGATGGGAAGGGACACTTGCCTCTGAGCCAATAGAATATCTGAGGGAAGCTCGGAATTTTCCAGAAATGCCACCTCAGGGGCCATTCCCTCTCCAGGTCTCTATGGTTGCTGCTCAGGGATACCTGTGCCTTCACCTGTGGCTGGGTCCTGACACTTAAAAAAATTATCTATGATGGAATCAATGGAGTGCTAGAGGCTGAATGTTAAGAGGTTGTGCTGTCAACTCTAAGGCATGCAATTCATATCTTTCAATTGTTCTGCAAGATCAAGTTAAATAATCTCCCCTTGTGCAATTTATTGCCTCTGAAAACTTGCTGGAGAGTCAGCAACGAGTTGGTTCCTATTCAGTGGTACTCAACAATAACAGAGTGGAATAAAATTTTTATCTGTGGTTATACTTTCATTTGTTTTCATCTCCATGTTGATAAAGGAATGTCATTAAAAGCAGTGCATTGAAAGTACTTAGTTATACTTTTAACCCATGAGAGTCATCTATCATGATGTCTTTCTCTGTCTCTAGCCTCTCCTCTCTCTACTTCTGGACTAAATGGGTCTCATTAGCAACAGTGAGTTTGGATGGAAAGAAAAGTTGTTGAAAGGTCTTAGAATGATCAGAATGGGGAAGAAGACAAAATTATGTTACCAACTGTCCTATATGGGTAGGTGGTACATTTTACTGGGACAGAAAATATAGAAAGATAAATACAATTTGAATATGCCAAATCTCATGTCCAGTGGCTTCCACGTGGAAGCATCTGTCAAAGAATAGACTCTACTGCATAATACTTAGTGAACTAACTCAGTCCCACAAGGACAAACAGTGTATACAACCATTATTATAGAATGAGTATGAAGATCCAAAGGGGGGGAGCAGGAGCAGAAGGATGACCATGTGCAGCATTGGAGGGATTAATCATGGATTGTACAATTTAACGGGTGTGAGGGTGAGGGAAACTGGAAGAATTTGGTCTGAAAAACAATGTGTTTGAATTTTGTAAATAAATTAGTATAAATTTAAAAAAAAAAGAATAGGCTTAATCAATCCAAATTTTAAGACGAAATGTTGAGTGAGGAAACACAAATGGGCTAGATCATATTTCAACTAAGACGCAGACTAAAATCAACCAGAACCTGTGTACAAGTAAGAGAATGAAAACACAATGTAGAGCTATTCATGCTGACCATGCACGTGCAAACATCCTGAATGTTCCCGAAATCTGCTGAGAAACATCAACCCCACAAAATGATACAGCCCAAGAACGGCAAGGACTCTCTGTTCGCTCAAGGAAAGAGGCACTATGACAGGAGGCAGAGTGGATGAGATGGACAGACTAAGCTGATGTTCTGGATGAAGTAAAAAAAAAAATGACAAAAATTGTGTTGAGATTTGAGTGCATTCAGCCCAACTATAAATCTAGAAAATTCTGGCTATTAGATGAAAAGCGGGCTCTAGTGGCCTTGTGGCAGTCAATCTGTGCTGCAACACGAAGGCAGGAGGTTCTAGTCCATCAGCCGCTCTGTGGGTGAAGGATGGACAATCTCTTAAGTATCTCTGAAAAACAACTATGGGACTGTTACGACTCAATGGTACACAACAAAAGGAAACGAAAACCTTTTGAACTAGGAGGAGATATGAAAGAGAGAAACAGAGAGACAGAGAGACAGAGACAGACAAAGACAGAGACAGTGATAGGCAGAGATAGGCAGAGACAGAGAGACAAAGACAGAGACAAAGAGATGAGACAGAGAGACAGAGGCAGACAGAGACAAAGAGACAGAGACGGAGAGACAGACAGAGGCAGACAGACGGAGAGAGACAGAGACAGAGAGAGGCAGAGACAGAGACAGAGACAGAGACAGAGACAAAGAGGGAGACAGACAGAGAGACAGAGATGGGGGGGGATGGAGGGAGGCAGTTAGGTGATCCAGCTCTCAGCTCTCTTTGGTTTTATTGAAAGAAAAACAAAATCTTGAGTTTGGGTTTTTTTAAAAAAAAGATAAGATAAAAACACAGTGAAAATAATGAGTCAGAATAACACATGCTTTCTGACTAAAAGTTTTTCAGAGCATCCTATCTGCTAAAATGTTAATACCTAACACCTGTTGAGACAATGCGAAGAAAACAAATTGTATCAATGTTTCTCAAGAGAGGAACAACCATCTAGAGTAGGGACATGACCTGCAATACACAGCTTCCATTTTGATAAGGTACTCTATGGTCCCACAAATATGAACTGCTGCAAATCAAACTATACACACACACACACACACACACACAATATCAATCAATCAAACAATATATTCAATATGCAAGAATTCCAAAATACCCAGGTCCCAGACTGATAAGTGATATAGAGAGAGGTCTAAGTCCAGGCAGTCAGTTCCTCTGATCTACTGGATATCATAAGTGATACACAGTGCAAACTGCATTAGAGGTAACTCAATAGACTCATCTACTTATGCAATCTCTCAAGAGGCAAAAATTCTTCTGTCCAGTGAGTTTTACAAAATTGATGTCCACAGTAGTTAATTTCTACACTACTGTCCCAAAATAAAGAAGTCCTAGTGCTACAGTGCAACATATGTTGGCCTGGTAACCAAAAGGTTAGTGGTTCAAATTTACCACCAACTCTAAGGGAGACAGAGGAAGCAGGCATCTTCTATTATGATTTACAGCCTCAAAAACCCAATGGAAGAGCTCTAGAAGAGGAAACAGATGAACAGCAATGGGTTTGTTGGGGGAGTTTTCCAAGCAAATGGTAATTTCTAGGTTTTAGCAAAAGTCTATATGGCAGTAAGGCAATAACTTCACTGAGTACCAACTCCAGGCCAAGCTCTGTGCAGTGCTTTACATGTTATTTTGTTGTTTTTATAATTATGTGCCATCAAGTCACTTGTGGCTCATAGTGACCCTATGTACAACAGCTCTGAACCCTGCCCTATCCTTAGCCAGTCTCATCATCTCCAACACACCTACTCCCATTACTCCAATCACTGAGTAAATCCATCTCATCAAGGGTCTTCCTATCCTGCACTGTCCCTCCACTCTCCTAAGCATAATGTCCCTTTCCAAGGGCTGGTCACTCCTTGCAACATGCCCAAAGTATGTCAGATAGAACTTTAGAATCCTTGCATTCAAGGAGCAGCCTGGTTTCACCCTCTCCAGGCTGAACCTGTTTGTTCGCTTAACAGTTCACAGTATATTCAATACTCTTCTCCAGCACCAAAGCTCAAAGGCATCAATTCTCCTTCTATAACCCCTAATTACTGTGCAGCTTTCTGATGCATAGCACACACAGAACTGCAAAGACCATGGCCTGGAACAGGCACACCTTAGTCTCCAGAATGACATCGTTGCTCATCAGTACTCTGGAGATGTCCCTAAGAGCAGACCTTTCCAATACAATTCACCAAGAGTGTTGTTTGTGGAGCCAAGCAAACTAAAGCTATTAACAATCTCGAATCTCTTTACCATCCAGCATGATGCTGCTAACATGTTACTTTAGATAACCCTAAAACATTCCTATGAAATGAGAATTAAATAACTCCACTATAGTGTACTGGTAAGGAACTGTGCTGCTTTCATTCTGGACTCTTGTCATGACAATAATACCCAATCATATATTCCACCTGAACAGTTCTCTCCCTCAAGCTGCACAGTGGAGTGGACTCGGGGGCAGAGGGGACTGTATAACAATGAAAGAAATTTTTTTTAACTTTTCAAAGAGAAAAACGAACTGGGGAGGGGGTGGGCAAGGAGGAAAGTAAATGAATGGAAATCCAAAGTCTCTGTAAACTTTTCTTAAAATTTAAAAAAAAAATTTCATTTAAGTGGCATACATATTTTATAAACTAAAAAAAGGAAGAAAGAAACTGTGCTGCAATTAAAAAAAATGCATGTGGTTCAAATCCACCAGTAGCTAACTGCGAGAAAGATGGGCAATCTTCTCCTGTGTGACTAAACTGCCTCTGAAAACCCACCAGAGGGCCAAGCAATGGCTCGGTTCCAACTCCGTGGTCCACAACACAACATGGATTATATAGCATGATGTGCATCTCCTAAGAACTAGCCTCTCTTAGAACATGCCCAAAGGAGAGGAAGATCCTCATCCAGATAGAAAGACACAGTGACTGCAGCAATGGGTTCAAGTGTCTCAGGGACTGTGAGGACAACACAGAATAGAGCAGGGTTCAGAATTTACTTTTATAGGGTCACTATGAGTATACTCAACGCAATGGCACCTAACAACAACTAACAATTTGTAAACCACGCCTCAGAGATGTTAAGTAAATTCCCCAGAGTTACAAAATTACACATTACACAGCTGGGATGTTTAAGCCCAGATCTGCCAGGTTCCAGAGACTGCCCTTGCCATTATCACACTTAATTTTAAAAATGCTCTCCATGGAGCACCATGGCAGCATCAGTAGAGAGTAGTGGCTAACTATAAAGCTCCAGGTAACTCATTCCTATCACCAACAGGATGGCTGTACCTTAATTTGCATTTGTCCAGGGTTCTGATTCACAGTGACCCAAAAGGACACTATAGAATATATGAAGTTGTAAATCCTTACAGAAGCAAGCAGACTGCCTTATTTTTCTCCCATGGAGTAACTGGTAGGTTTGAACCAACAACCTTTTTGGTAGGTAGGCCAATGCTTTATCTACTATACAACCAGGTCTCCTTACTGTCAAGATCGAACTCAAAATAATTCCTGTCAAGTCAGAACCAATTCACAGCTTACCCTCTACTGGGTTTCCAAGGTGGTATATCAAACAGAAGATTACCAGTCTTCTCCCAAAAAACAAGCTGGTGGATGTGGACAGACAGCGTGGCAGGTCTTCTGGGTTAGCAGTGCAATTATCTGTGGATTATGATGCCAGAGCTTCCTATCTTCAGTATGTTATTGTTAGATCCCATAAAGTCAACTACTATTCACAGCGACCCTATAAACAACAGGCCAGAATCTTGCCCTATCTTGTCTCATCCTCACAATCTCGGATACACTCAAGCCCAATGTTATGGTTTCTCTATCAATCCACCTTGTTGTGGGTCTTCCTTATTTTCACTGAGCCACCCCCTTTACCAACAGGATGTCTTTTTCTAACAGCTGGCCCTTCTGAAAAGATGTCCAAAGTATCCGATTTATTATCCATTCCTCTAAGAAGCATCTTGAGTGTAATTCTCTCCAAGACAGCTCTTCTGGAGACCTGTCAGATATTCAGTCTCTAAAACCACAGCCAAAAACACTGATTCTTCTTCTTCTCATCCTTATTCACTGTCCACCTTTAAGATGGACAGGAAAACACTATGGCACACCTTAGTTTTTAAACTGATGGGCTTGTTCTTTAGTACTTTGGTCTTTGACAGCAGATTTTCCCAATGTAAACTGTCCTTTCCCCCCGCCACCTTTCCTACTGTTAACCATGATTGGTGACTGCAGATTAAAGTAAAAAGAAGTTGGTGAAAACGTCAAATTTTTCTCCATCCAAGATTATGCTATCACTCAAACGGTGAAGGTTTTTGTTTCCTTGTTGTCGAGATGTGATCCATATTGGAAGCTGTAGTCTTTGATCTCTGCAGCAAGTGCTTCATATCCTTACTTTCTGCAAGTGAGGCTGGGTTATCCATATAACGCAGGTCATTAATGAGTCTTACTCCAGCTCTGAAGTCTCATTCTTCTTCATATAGTCTTGCTTCTTGATTTGTCTACTCAGAATACAGACTGAATAGATATGCAGAAAGGATACAACCCTGATGCACATGTTTCCTTTTTAAAACCATGTAATGTTCCCTTGCTTGCGTGTGAAATCAATGTTTAGAAGGGGTCGTGGTACTAGGGATATTGTAGCTGATGTTAGTTAGATGGATCTTAGCTGAAAGCAGAGAATACCAGAAAAATGTCTATCTGTGTTTCATTGATTATGCAAAGGTGTTAGACTGTGTGGATCATAACAAACTGTGGCTGACTCTGAGAAGAATGGGAATCCCAGAACACTTAATCGTTCTAATGCGAAACCTATACTTGGACTAAGAGGCAGTCGTCAGAACAGAGCAAGGAAACACTGCATGGTTCAAAATTGGGAAAGGCGTATGCCAGGGATGTGTCCTATCTCCATACCTTTTCAACCTGCATGCAGAACAGATTATCTGAGAGGCTGGGCTCTATGAGGAGAAGTGTGGTGTCAGGATTGGTAGAAGATCTATTAACAATCTGAGTTATACAGATGACACAACCCTGCTTGCTGAAACTGAGGAGGACCTGAAATGCTTGCTGCAGAGGGTCAAGGACGGCAGCCTTCATTATGGATTTAAGCTCAATGTCAAGAAGACAAAGATTCTCACCACTGGACCAATTGGCAGCATCGAGATGGATGGTGAAGAGACTGAGATTGTTAACAACTTTAGTCTGCTTGGTTCCACGGTCAACACTCTTGGCACCAACAGCCAGGAAATCAAAAAATGTATTGCGATTGGAAAGTCCACTGTTAGGAACCTCTCCAGAGTACTGAAGAGCAATGGTGTCACTCTGGAGACTAAGGTGCATCTGATACAGGCTATGGTCTTTGCAATCACTTGTTATGCATCAGAGAGTTGGACAATGACTAAAGAGGATAGAAGGAGAATTGATGCCTTGAGCTGTGGTGCTGGAGAAGAGTATTGAATGTATCATGGACTGCCAAGAAAACAAACAGATTCATCCTGGAGAGGGTTAAACCAGGCTACTCCTTGGAGGCAAGGATTCTGAGACTTCGTCTGACATACTTTGGACATGTTGTAAGGAGGGAGAGGTTCTTGGAGAGGGACATCATGCCTGGGAGGGTGGAGGGACGGCACAGGAGGGGAAGGCCCTCTATGAGGTGGATTGATTCTTCAATTTCCATTTGTCAAAATTACCCCAGTCACTGGGGTAATCAGGATGGGTGTGTCGGAGGCAGTGAGACTGGCACAGGATAGAGCAGGGTTTAGGGCTGTTGTACATAGGGTCGCTATGAGTTGCAAGCGACTCAACGGCACATAACAACAACAACAATGTTCCCATGTTCTGTGTAGACAACTGTTTCCTGATTTATGTATAGGTTTTGCATGAGCACAGTTAAGTGTTCTACAATTCTCAGTCTCAGTGTTACCCATATTTTGTGATGCTCCACATAAACACTGCTGATTAGTCAACAAAACACAAACATCTTCCTGATATTCTGTGCTTTCAATCAAGAGCCATCTGACATTAGCAATGATATCCCTTAACGTCATGGCCTCTTCTGAATCCAGCTTGAATTTCTGTCAGTTTTCTGTTGTACTGCTGTGATTACTTTTTTTAAAAATAAAATAATTGTCATCAAAATTTTACTTGTGATATTATATCGCTCAATAACTTTCACATTCTGTTGGAACATCTCTTTTGGAATGAAAAGAAACACGGATCTCTTTCAATTATTAACTATCTTCTAAGTTAATGGGCTGAGACTAGTAAGCTTGACAAGTGAGAAATATTCTCAAATGTGTTGATATTCCATAAATTAAATCTATCATCACTAAGTTAATTCTAACTTATAGTCACTGTACAGGACAGAGGAGCATTGGCCAATCAGGTGTGTAGTTTTCTGGGTTTGTTTTTTGGTGGTGTTTTTTGTCATTGTTGTTTTTTGTAGTGTAGTTTTGTTTTCTGTAATATTTTTATTTGAATGGAAGTTTATGAATCATTACCAGTTTTTAATTCAATCATTCACAAGCCTAAAGGGTTTCCAAGGCTTTAAGTAAACTGCCACACCTTTCTCCCATAGACCAGTCGGTGGGCTTAACCACTGACCTTCTGGTTAATAACCAAGAACTTGAACCACTACACCAATAG
This sequence comes from Elephantulus edwardii, assembly GCF_000299155.1. NCBI lineage: Eukaryota > Metazoa > Chordata > Mammalia > Macroscelidea > Macroscelididae > Elephantulus > Elephantulus edwardii. The sequence continues at coordinate 321,970 of NW_006400263.1, forward strand.
GGATCCTCAATACAGGCACAGGGATCCTTTTTCTTCTATGCAATTATATGGGTGAACTAAGATTCTTCAATTTCCATTTGTCTATTAGTAAGTAGTCGCAACAAGAAAAAAAATAGTGTTACTATGCAGTAACTTATTCATGGGAAGATTAAAAATCTAAGAAATAATAAGTTGATACAAGTATGTACAAAAGGAACAGTCACAGTTTCCTACAAAACTGGAAACACCATTAGAGGCATCTTTAATAAAGGCATCCTTTTTTTTTTTTTTACTCAGTAAGTATTATTTTATTTCTTTTTCAAAGACCAGCAGTTGATAGAAGTTTGGTTGGCCATAATACCAACACTGTATTCTTCTATCTATGGAAGACTCAGTTAGTCATATAGGGATGATTTTTAAAAGTTCAGATGACTTTTTGTGAAAACAATTCAGGTGACCAAGCACTGTCAGCTTCAGGCACTGAAGGTCGCCAACCTTCTGAAAACAGAAGGCAACATTTGACTTCTGAATGTGAACCAAGTCCAATAACAGAATCTCGTGCAGTCCAGCCTGAATATTCAGGTTTTTGTTTTTTAACTATTTTTGTAAGCTTATTTTTGAAATGTAGCTCATTGTTACCTAACCATTTATCTGTTCTCTGTTCAGCATATTTTAGTTTCTTTTTGGTAACTCTTTCTGATCAGGGGAATCACAGGCAGCAAGGCACCTTCTTAGACCTAGGGTTTGGAAGTGATGATTATGTGAAAGAAATTCTTTTATTGTGGTTGGGAGAGCCCATTCATCAATATCCGCCTCGATTTATTCAGCGTTAAGCTAGGGGCTGACAACCACTGATTGTGTAAAGGCATCCCTTATCAGTTACAGGCAACAATTCTAAAATGAGACCAAGGTTAAATTTTATATAAAGGAGATGCCGAACTACTAAGATAAGTTTAATGATTACCAGTTTCATTAGGTCTAAGTCGGCAGGCACTTCTATAGCCTATGATCCAGACCAATGCTCATTTTTTTTCATTTTTTATTTATTTTTTTTACAGAGGTTTTGGATTTCCATTCATTCATTGCCACAATTTTCTCCCTTCCCACCACTCCCCACCAGCTCGCTTCCCCCTCCGAAGAGAGAAAAAAGAAAAAAAAGAAAAAAATTCCTTCATTAGTATACAATTCCCACATCCCTTCCCCCCACCCCCACCCCGAGTACACTTCTCTATGCAACCTTAATTCTGGATTCCTGTGCTAACCATTTAGTTCATGACTCATTTATGAAAGCAGACTTATGGCCACAGATCTTCTAGCTTTGTAATAGAATTATTTCAATAAATTCAATGTATTAATATGATTTATAACTCACATACATAGATAGCAAGCACCATGGTTACAGAACTGAAATGAATTCTCTTGACTTCTTTCATTAGCAGGGTGAGTTTAGTCAAGTGACAATCTTTTTGAGATTCATTGTCTCCAAGTATAAAAACAAAATATTTGACTCAAACTCCAGGACAGATCACACATGCTGATTTCTTATGAACAAAATGCTACTAAAATGACAGTATAAAATGATTTTGCTTTACATTACAAATAAATATGTACAAAGATAGAAGGAGAGCTGATATTAGCAAAGAGACTGCAGAAGAGGCTCAGAAAAGGAAAGCAAATGGCAAGAAAGCCATAGAGCCCATGCAGAGGCTTACATACAGCTTGTCCAGAGAGTAGCTAACACTATGCTGTAATAGAGGACTTAGTGGTGAATGCCATAAGACATGACCAGGACTTAGCAGCTAGATACAAGAACAGAGAAAGAGAAAAAAGTTAAGAGAAGGAATGATAACTCTTATTCCCCCCACCCCACACACACTTTCAAGAAATATTTGTCTTGTTCACTATGGAGAGATGGGTAATAATAAAGAATAAAAATGTTACCTTTATCATAATCTAATGCACTTGATCTTTACATAGTTTTCAATATATTTTCTGTTAAAAAAAGTCCACTTAGGTCATGAATAAATGAGATTTTCTGGTTCTTCCACTAAACAAGGTAATGTACTCAGAAATCCTGGAAAGTGAAAGCATTTTCCTTGGCTGATTTCCAAAAATTATGTAACTAAGATCAAATCTAGTAAATGCAAGACAAGCGCCAAAAGATGACCATATATCTGGCCTTCTATCACCAAAAGACACATAAAAAAGCCAGTTTTTAGAAGATCTTTAAGGATGAAGAAATGATACAAAATTTCATGAGTTAACAGCATTTTGAACCACTCCTAAGAAAGGCTACGTGGAAGGTAGCTCAGGCACTTTCCATGCTTGGCCTGTCAAAGCAAAGGAAGACAGTTCACAGGTGAAGTGACCAAATATTCCATGGCATAGCACTGACGTGTAAGAACATGTATTAACTCCCACTCCTCACTCCCTACAAAGCACTATTAGTTGTCAGCAGCAACGTCAGACAACATACTATAAATCAAAAGTCTTTCCAAGTGAAATACATTATGAAAGTTACATGGCCCAAATCATGGATTAGAAAACAGAGAAACATGAGATGCTTTTAGCTGAAAGCCACAGATCTGGGGTACGAACACCATTCACTTATTGTTTTCCTTTCTTCCCCTGCTCCCGTGAGGAAATGATGACCAACTGAGCTGCACTGACTTTGCTAAGATGCTCTTTTTTTAAACGCAAACTGAAATTTTTTTAAAAATCTAAAATAGGAAGAAGGAGCAGAAATTAAGAAAAATATATGCTTGACACAAAATAATATTAATTGATAACTATACCTTTACCCCTTCTGGTGAATGCACATTCTCCTTTTTCTGACTTGGACTCATGGACTCATTTTCAACACTGAAAAACAAAAATCACAGTTTAATTTGAAATTGACAGAGAGTTACTAAAAGTGTGTCACGTCTGTATTTAAACAAGAAATTGAAAATGTACATGATTTGCAAAGCTCAACTATTAATATACAAATGTTATACTAAGAATGTGTTGAGGTAAACCTCAACACTTGAAAAACACATCAAAAAATACTAATCCTGGCTTCAGAAATTTTTTAGTTCCTCGAGATTCATTATGTTCTTAAGTTGATAAGCACCATCAGAGTAATGATGCGTCTGAACAAAAGAGCAATAGTGGGTCAGTAACCATCACACTGGAAAGTGTCAGTGCTCTATCACTTTATTTACACTGTTTATCCAAAGCCAAACCTTTTTTCCATGACTATGCCAAGTATTACTTGGAATAGAATAAATGTCTAGCCAGCAAACTGTAAACATAGAAGGTTCTCTAATGAATTCTGGGAACATTAAAACAGAAATAATCTTATCTAGCCCCACATATATCTGAGATGTTTTTTGTAGAAAAACAAAATCTCATTTTTCAGACAGTCTTTCATCTAGAATCCTTCATATATGTCTGATATATCATAATAAATTACTTCAGTACCAGTATGTACCTACTGGTACATACAAACTTTTTATCTAACTATATTTCTTTACATTTCATCTTTCTTTCAGACTTTCATACTCTTAAACAAACTGAGTAACTCTAAAGATTATCAAGGCTGTCGATCATGTACATAGGATTGTGTTTGATCTTAACCACACGAAAATGAACACTTCTGGATCTTTGTGAAACTGAGTCAAGCAAAGGAGAGTGATATGCAAACAGTCTTTAGTGGTACAGCTTGGTAGAAGTTATCACTGCTGACTGAGAAAAGGCTGTGGAGCACAGAGGAAATAAGAAAAGGGCAGGTTCTGCCTGATCAGTCAGGCACCCAAAGGGATGGGTAATAGAAAAGGTGGCATTTTCACTAAACCATTTTTGTTTGTTTTTAAGATGTAACTGGAGAACAGGAACATGCAACAGGCAGAGAGAGTACGGTTAGAAACAGGAATGGGACCAGAGGTTAGAAGTTCTGAGGTTATTAAGAACTAGCTCAATATATTACAGAACTGGCCCAACATGTTACAGAACTGTTCCAACATGTTACAAAAGTTGATCTTTAAAAAAAAAAAAAAGTTGATCTTTGACCAATATATTTTTTAAGAATATTTAGACATGGACTAAAAGGGCACAAAACCAATGGAATCTGGCCAAATAATAGTGGACAATCTAGAAAGATGCTGTCAATACATTAGATTAGATGAAGGACACCTCAAAGAAGAGAGGATAGGAAAATAAGACTACATAGACTTCCCATCTGTAAAATCCAGTGCTATTAAGTATCCAGAGAATGGCCAAAAGACAAGAAAACAGGCTAGAGACAATGAACATCTAGAAAATACATAGATTATAATTTCATTACATCATACACTCTACATGGGAAAACATAGACCAACAAGATATAGCCCTGCTAGTTAAGGTTTGCCTTATCAGTAGAAAAGCAATTAAAAAAAAAAAGTAGACAAGTGAGCAAAATTCATACATAAAAAAATTATATATGAAAGCCAGGGGACAGAAGTATAAATTAATGTGGGGTTTTATGGCAGAATTGTAATGTATACGTGGGGGTGTATATACACATAAAAAGAAAGAGAAACAGAGAACACTCTATTCTGGGCATTCAAATCCACCAGCAATTTACAAACTTGGAAACTTAATGGAAGATCAGCCATGAGTTGGTTCCAACGTAAAAGCAAGGAGATAGATGAGAGATGGATGGATGGATGGAGAGATGATAGATGATAGATAAGATAGGATTAATGTTTCAAATAGTTTCTATTTTCAGAGACTGATTCTTAATTTTGTTTTCTTATATTATTAGCCTTATCTTTTGGTAAAAAGTTTTTCGTTTGGCTTTCTTTTTCACTAATCTTAAAATGGTTGAAAAGGGAGGGAATGAAAGAGAGGAAGACCATTGATGAGATGGATTCATTCAGTGACTGGGTTAATGAAGGTAGGTATGTCAGAGACAATAAGGTTGGCACAGGATAGAGCAGGTTTCAAGGCTACTAGACATAGGGTTGTTTTGAGTGGCAAGTGACTTGACAGCAAATAACAACAACAAATCTTAATTGACAAAGGTATATTTAAGCCCAAAATTTTTAAAAGTACAAGACTGATACAATAAAACTAGGTCTTCAACTCAAACTCTACATATACACATACTTTAAGGACTTAAGTATGAATAAAATTTTAAATCTATGATTTTAAATATACTTAAGATGGAGCAAACAATGCTGAAGGTTGTACATTATTAATATACTAAGTACTACACAACTACATATTTAAAATGGCAAATTTTATGTATATATACAAATTCAAGCTGAAGCTGAGGAAACTTAAACCAAATCCACAGGAGCCAAAATATGACTTCGATTTCATACCACCTGAATTTAAGAATCATCTCAGGAACAGGTTTGAGGCCTTGAACACTAACGAGCGAAGACCAGATGAGTTGTGGGAGGATGTCAAAGATATCATTCAGGAAG
>NW_006400263.1:329248-375149 GCF_000299155.1 Elephantulus edwardii
CGCTATGAGTCGGAAACAACTCGATGGCACATAACAACAACAACAACAAAATATATGTACTACTAAAATAATGTCAGATTGGCAAAACACATGTTAAGCAGAGGTATGATCAAGAATAAATTAAAATAATTATTTAATACATGTATTCCTTAACTAAAATATATTTTAAATTACTTCTTTAAAAGTTATCTAACAATAGGCTTTTAGTTTCAATCCCTTCTTGCTTCAAGACTTCTGAAATTCTAATTTATAGAGTTTTTACAGGGCTCTCTATAAACATACTACCTTGTAAGATTCTAATTGGAAATGAAGTTTCTTTTCCAATATAAAAGCTCTGCAGAAAATGTCTTTCTGAATGCACAGGATCTAGGTAGAAAGGAAACTTTTAAGTAAATTTAATTATTCCCTAAGGCGTTCTGTTGGCCCAATCCATAGTGAGCTGTGTTTATGAAATGTGAGGCACCTCTACAGATTCAAATCCATCAGGAGCTTTGAGATAGAAGGATGAGTATTTCCCCATTAAGATTTACAACCCTCTTCAGAAACTCAATGAAGAGTCATTACAAGTCAGAAAGTGCCTTAACAGCACAGCAGTGAGTTTAAGTTTTTTAGTTTGTAATTACTTTCAAGTGCATAGTATTAACACACACGTGGATCCCAGGGACCAAATAGGACAAAAGAGTTTGGGACCGAGAGATGCAAGCAGGAAAAAAACTCAATTTCTCAGCTTGCAGGCTGAGCTGTGAGAAAGAGAACTGACTTGAAACCCACCCTGCACACAAACTTCTTAAGCTGGTGTGCCCCTGATCTTGTGCTAATCCAAAGACTAAGGAAGACATTAGGTTTCAGGAGAGAAGACGTCATTGAGTGAGGCACTCTTCTCCAGAGCCAAACTTTCAGGTGTAGGGGAGAGAAGGAACTGAAACTTCTCCAATTGGAGATCCTAGTCATCTCAGGGCCTTCCTAGGGATCAAACAGGACAACAGAGTTTGAAACAGGAAGCTACAAGCAGGGGAAAGATTTACTTTCTCAGCTAGCATACTGAGCAGAGAGAAAGAGAGCTGACTTGAAACCACCACCTCCAACCCAGACACAAACTGCTTAAGTGCAGCCCTGGGTCTTTCACCACTCAGCCACTCCACAGACAAAGAGAAAAATGGAGTTTGGGAGAGGGGACTACAGTAAGGCAAGATTATTGCAGAGCTGCACTACAGACCAAAGAGAACCTGAAAGACTTTAGGAAAGGCAAAAATTTCCCAGAAAGGATTCCCAGTAGAGTGAGTGGCCCATCCTACAAACTGAGCATTTTAAGCTGGCAAATAATCAATAACATCATAAAGATAACTATCAACAACTTATGCAGACACAATAGAAACAGCCTCACACATATAAAGACAAACTTCACATAATGTCAAGAAAGCAATAGACAACTTCAAACACTGTGAAAAAGCAAATTAAGCCTTTACAAAAAAGGGGGTGGGGGAGCAGAACATATTGCAGACCCCATGAGTACCCCAGAGTTAGGAAAGAAGAAGATATATAGTGACATGGAGGGACAGCAAAGTAGCTATAGACAGGAATATTCTCAGCATAGTAAAAAGTATATATGCAAAACCAAAAGTCATTATCATTCTTAATGGAGAAAGACTAAAAGCATTTTCTTTGCAAATAGGGACCAGACAATGATGCTCACTTTCACCGTTCTTATTCAATATTGTATTGGAAGTGCTTGCTAGGGAAATATGACAAGAGAAGGAAACAAGAGGCAGCAAGATCAGCAAAGAGGTGGTTAACTGTCACTATACGCAGATGATAGGAGAGTACACAGAACACCTCAAGAACTTAACAAAAAAACTGTTAGAGCTCGTGGTTCAATTTAGTAGTGTGGAAGGATACAAGATCAATAAACAAAAATCAGTGGGATTCTTCTATAGTAGCGAAGAAAACCAAGAAAGCAACACCATTTATAACAGCCAACCACAAACTGAGATATTTGGGAATAAACTTAACTAGAGACACAAAAGACCTTAACAAGGAAAACTACAAAACACTTCTGTGAGGCGGGGGGGGGGTGCAGGAGGGAGGGAAGGAGGAATGGAACATTTAAATAAATTGAAAAATGTTCCCTGTTCATGGATAGGAAGACTCAACAGAGTGAAAATGGCAATCCTACCAAAGCAATCTAAATATAGATACCAAATTAACTTTTCAAGGAGATCAACAAGTCAATTATTTGGATAGGAAAGAGACGCCCAATAAACAAAAGCACTTCTGAAAAACAAAAATGAAGTGGGAGGCACAGCACTCCCTGACCTCAAAACCTACTACACAGCTACAATAACCAATACAACCTGGTACTGATACAACATCAGGTACAAAGACCAATAGAACAGAATCAGGAACCCAGATATAGATCCATCTGTCTATGGTCAAATGATATTCGACAAGGGAATAAAGAATATCAAATGTGGAAACAACAATCTCTTCAACAAATGGTGGTAGCAAAACTGGACTGCTACCTGCAGAAAGCTGAAACAGGATTTACATCTAACACCATACACAAAAATTAACTCAATCTAGATCAGAGACCTGGGAATAAAGCTCAAAACCATAAAGATCAGCTGGGACCAAGCTTAGAAGGCCTAGCCTATGGTATAAAGAAGATGACAAATACAGCCAGAAATGCACAATCAGGAAAGTATACAATTGATGAGTGGGACCTTCTAAAGACTAAATCCCTGTATGCATCAAAACCTTTTTCCAATACAGTGAAAAGAAACTCTATCTACGAACTTTGGCAAATGTTGATAGTTATAGAAAAGCTTCAGGACTTCTGTTCATAAGGTTGACTCGAAAGCAATCAACAACAACAATACCATTTCAGACAAGGGCCTCATACATAACAAAAGTTTACAGAATCCTACAAGGTATCTACAAGAAAGAAAAAGGCTAATAGACCAATTACAAAATGGACAAAAGACATGGAAAGACTTTTCACAAAGGAAAACATTTGGATCACCAAAAGACACATACAAAATAGCTCAAAATCACTGGCAATAAGAGAGATCTAAATCAAAACCACAGTGGCATACCCTTTCACCCAAATAGCAGTGGGAAAATTTAACAGTGTAGCAAGCAATAAATGATGGAGTGGATGTAGAGAGATTAGAACTCTAATACACTGTTGGTGGGATTATAAAATGGTACAACCACTCTGGAAGGTAGCTTGGCATTTCCTCAAAACGCTGAACATAGAACAAAGAAAGAGGGTTTTTTTGTTTGTTTCCAAAGAGAAAAGCTAATTGGGGGGGGGGGGAATAAGTGGGGCAGGGAGGAAAATGTGCAACAATGAATTAAAGGAACTCCAAGTTCTCTATATACTTGCATTAAATTCTCAATAAAAAAAATTTTAACAAACACACTAAACACAGAAACTCCCTATGACCTACCTGTTCCACTGCTAGGAATTTAGAACCGAGGAAATTAGAACTGAGACACAAATGGAGATTTATACACCAATGTTCATAGCAGCAGCATTCACTATTACAAGCACATGGAAAAAGCTCAAATGTCCAACCACAACTAAACAGATTGAGAAATTATGGTACATTCACACAATGGAAAATGATGCAGTACTCAGAAACAACAGTTTTGAAAAAATACTCCATAACTTGAGAGAAACTGGAAAGTATTATGCTGAGTGAATTAACTTAGTCTTATAAGGACAAATCCTGCATAAAATAATTATTATAAAAATCGATGGATAACTAGTAAAGCGTGTATGGAGGTCTAGGGGAGGAAAAGGGGAAAGTAAACGGGTGAGGATGAGTAGGGAGGAAATCACAGGGTCACAAAATTTGGTGGGTGGAGGGAAGAGGATTTAGGAAATGGGAAAGACCTGGCAGGGACCTGAAAAGATGGGGTAATCATGAGCATAGTCCAATTGTGATTAACACAATGTAAGACACAATGTATGAGAATAACGGTATGAAGCATAATGTCAACAAAGTATAAAACACACAAAAAAGTCACTATGTACATGAATAAAACACAATGTAAACTTATAACTATATGGGTCCCAATAAAAATAAAACACACAGAGAAAAAAAACACAACCCCACATATATACTCATAGCAGATAAAAAACAGAGTAAGTCAATGTAGAGGCAAACAGTATTGAGGAAAGAGTTGAAGAATTTACAACAACAACAAAACACTAAAAGAAAAAAAAATACCAAAAAAACCCCACTTGATACTTCTTAAAACTTTGAGATTTATATGCTGTGTTCCAATTTCACATTTACTACTTTACCCTTTTAATTTATTTCAAGGAAAGATTACAGAAAAGTTGGATTTTCATTTATTCATTGTTGCACATTTTCCCCCCTACCTCCCTTACTTTAAAAAACAAAATATTCATTGTTGCATAATTTCTTCCCTTCTCCCATCCTCCACCCCACTTTGCTATGCACCTCTTATCCTCAACTGTTGTCATACAGATAATGCCTAATTACATTTTAAACTTTTAAAGAGTTCTTTCATCTATTCCAATGCAATGTTCATTATTTATGCCCTTTTCTCAGTTTTGCCCCAACCCCCATTTCAGTCTTGTTTTATAACAGTGGTGTTATGCAGTACTTGTCCTTTTGTGACTGAAATACTTGACTCAGCATAATGTCCACCAGTCACCCACGTTGTATAATATTTTATTAGTGCCTTATTTTTTCAGTGCTGAGTAATATTCCATTGGTGAATATACCAGTTTTTCTATCCATTCATTTGTTGATAGGCATTTGAGTTGCTCCCATCTCTCTGCTATTGTGAATAAATAATGCAGCAATATACAAGAGGGTGCATACATCTGTTTGGATGGCAGCTTTGGTTTCTTCAGGGTATATTCCTAGTAGTGGAGTTGCTGGGTCAAATGGTATTTCTATTTCCAACTTTCTGAGAAAGTGCAAGATTGCCTTCCATAGTGGTTGCACCATTTTCCATTACAACCAGCAGTGAATAAGAGTTCCAATCTCTCCACAACCTTGCCAGCATTTGTTGTTTGCTGTCCTGCTGAACTTTGCTACTGTTGCTTGGGTGAGATGGTATCTCCTAGTTCTTTTGATTTGTATCTCTCTATAGCTAGGATTTTTATCATTTCTTCATGTGTCTGTTTGCCATCTGAATGTCCTCTCTGGTGAAATGCCTGTTCATATCCTGTGTCCATTTTGTGATTGGATTTTTTTTACATTTTTCTTTTTGAGGTTTCACATTTACTGCTAACTCAAAGATTAAAAATATATTGCATTTAAAAGCAAACTAACACATTTTTAAATCGTTTTGCTCTAAAATCAAGACTCTAATTAAAGCTTTCACTTTGTGAGATCACTAAAGTCCCTCTCTAAATTAGTCTCTGGCATCTTTTGGATTGCTCTGTTTCAATCCATTCTTCACAAGGTGGTCAAAGTGACAGTTAATCTGATTAAGTCACTCTCCTGTTCCCAAAGCCTTCAGTTCTCCATCAGTTGATAGAGAAAATGAAGAGTACTTAGAATAGCTACAGAAAGTTCTTCATGCTCTATCTCCAGACACTCTCTAACACAAATCCCATCCATTCCTGTCACACAGAACCACTTTATAGTCCTAAAATGCGCCAAGTCCTCTTGCCAACAGATCACCTCGTTCTCCTACTTTATTAACTCTTAATTCTTTACAATTTAATTCTAATGTTTCCAATGTGTTTTGTGCTAACCTTCACCAAAAAATACTTCTCAGATATGTATTGCTAGCTCTCATGGTTAACTCTATACTGAGTTAGGATGCTAAGTCAAAGGCTAAATCCAACAGCAGCTCCACGGAAACAGAGACGCAGTCTCCTCTCATTACAATTTACAGTTTCAAAAACTCAAAGGAGGGCTATTATGAATAAGAACCAAGTCCACAACAGTGAACCGAGCTGAGGGATGGTAGCAAGGGGCTGTCCAGTTAGAAGATGATCTCATTAAATTTAGAAACTGTATCATTTCTATCCCCAAGCCTAACATTGTACCGGCACAATGAAAGCCTCAAATACTGTTGGTTGTGGTTGTTGCTGTTGTTAAGTGCCATAGAGTCGTAGGTGACTCATAGCGACCCTATGAACGAAAGACCTGGACACTTGTATCGCTTTCATCCTTTCTCCAGGTTCATAGGGTTTCCTGGGGCAACCTATTTCGGAAGTGGAAGCCACTCCTGCTTGTTTTAATCGGAGAGCTCCACCAAATGCTGCCCACCAAGGGCAGCCATTCTCACATTTGACACATCAGTGTCCCAGTGTTCAGCTTCACAGCAACCACGATTTACCTCTGTATAGCAATGCACAGACCAGGGCTATACGACCTAGAAGAATGTTGGATCAAAAACAATTAAAAAGAGGCATGAGGGCCATGGATTAGAGTCACTCACCTTGGCTTAGTAGCATCATTTTCTGTCCACTAAAGATAATTTTCTACATAAGAATATCTCTTATGAATATAGATGCAAAAATTCTCAATAATACATTAAACAATTGAATCCACTATCATAACCAAAAAAATCATTTATCATGATCAAGCAGGATAAATACAAGGATAGTTCAATATAAAAAAATTTTTAAAATCAGCATAATCCACCAAATCAATAAAAAAGGGGGGGGAACACATGAACATAATAATCAATATAGAAAAATAATTTGACAGAATTTAACATCTTCTCCTGATAAAAATTCCTAGCAAATGGAGAAACTGGAACCCTTATCACCGTGGGTAGAAGTGTAAAATGGTACAACCACTGTGGAAGGCAGTGTGGCGCTTTCTCAAAAAGTTGCAAATAGAGATAACCATTTGACCCAAAATCTGCACCAAACAAGCTTTCCTTCTGCATCTGTGTTCCTTAATCGGAAAACAATGTTTTACAGGAAACAATGCAATAATACATGCCAATCTCTTTTTCCTTGACAAACAATATTGAATAGACAATGGGCAGCAGAATAAGCAAATCTGTCTTGGAATAAATCGGCGAGAGTGCTCTTTAGATGTTAGAATACTAAATCTCACGCATTTTTAACACATTACCTGGAGGGTTCACTCCCTGGGCAAGGTTATCCTGTTTGGTGCAGGGTCAACAAGGTGGACTGATACACTGGCTACAACAACTACCAAGATGGACCGGGACTCAACAGCGTTACATTCTGTTCCACTATGAGTAAGAACCAAACTTTAGGGCACCTATCAAAAAGTCTTTTTTTGAATTATTTGTTTGCGCACAAAATTCATGTTCATTGTATTTCACACTTCATTCACACTGTACATTATACAAACATTCGTATACACTGTGTTTTAAAAAATCCATCACCATTGGACTATGCCCACCATTACCCCAACTTTTCAGGTCCCCAATCAATTTTCCCAATTTCCTTCAATCCTCCCTCCACTGATCATATTGTGTGACCCCTTGATTTCCTCCTTGTCCTCTCCAATCCTCAACCAACTCTCTGCTTCCACCCCTTCCCCACAGGGACCATCATACATGTTTTATTAGCTATCTTTCTATTTTTTTACAATAATGGTCTTATGCCATTTTTGTCCTTATGAGACTGAGGTGGTTCACTCAACTTAATGCTCTAGGTGGGTCACAGTATTCAAGGCTGAAGTAGCCAAAGAATAGGGAAAACAAGAGGCTTCAAGAAAGGGGACTTCAATCAGGTGAAAGGCTCATTCCCAGAGCCAGCACTTTCAAGTACGGGACTTGGGGTGGGGGGGTGGGGGTTAGGGCCTGAACTCCTCTGGAGAAAGGCTTCTCCATTTGGGGATCCCTGCTGCCAAGGGGCCATCTGAGGGACCCGTTTTTTCTTAAGGAAGCTGTAACTAACATTCATGAAAGACTTTATCAGCCAAAGCTTTGCAGTTTAAATCCACCAGCTACTTTGTGGAGAAAGATAACACATATCCTCCCATCACACTTCAGAAATCCGACAGAGTCACTTCAGTCAGAATCAATTTGGCAACACAGTGTGTGTCAAGTGAACTACAGCTACAACTCTTAGCAGGTGTCTCACGAAAGACAGATTGAAAGCCTACCCTATCCTGCGCCATCCTCACAATCTCCACCATAACCAAGCACAGTCATTGCGACAATTCATCTCACTGGGGATCTTCCTGTCGTTCTTTTATGCTTTATTTTATCTAGCATGTCTTTCCAATTCTGGGCTGGGATTATGCCCCATGATCTTTCTTTAAATGTGGAGAGAAAGGAGTTGAGACTGGTGGGAGAACTTACAATTCAGTAAGACAAAGTCATTTTTAGTTGAGCTTTATAAAAGCAAAACCACCCCTCCTCTAAAATAAATAAAAACCAGAACACAGATAATGATAGCTGAGACAACGGATACACAGATATCTGCTTACTAACAAAAGAAAATAAAAGGATCAGAAAAAACTCAAAAGGAAAATACACACTTCACATGTAGAAATTGAGATGGCATATGCTTTGTTATGTATACTTTAAGTATTTTACTACAATGAATTGTTTTATTAATTTTTACAGAAGGATCAAGCCTCTTCTCTCCAGCTGGTTTCAATAGCTGGCTGTACTATAATATATATTCTATTCTAGTTCAGTGTGAGAGTTTTCTAATAAATATTGCTGATACTAAACCTGCTTCCTTTCACATCAGCTGAAGGACCACATTAAGCTGAGAGAAAACTATAAGCACCTTGATTTTCTTGAAGGAATCTCCAAGTCAACATGTTCACCCTTTGCAAGGGGCAAGTTCTCATCTCAAAGGATTAATTAAATACGTTGATGAAAGGAGGAGACAAAGAGGTGGCCCCACTGCTCATGATCCAGACCTTGGAAACAGTGAAAAGGAAGCAGGCTGAGAAATACAATGCCTCTTCTGGAGGGCAATAGGCAGCCATCGAACACAACCTCTACACTATCTTCCACCACATTCTGAAAAACCTCACCTGTGAAAGAGCTGGTTCTCATTCTCACCCCCTCTCCCAGGCCCCTGGGCACCCTTGCTGAGCTGTGTTGCCTTTTCCTGACTATGAAACAGTTGGTGCTGGGAGAAGCAGCACTTCCAGAGAAGCTCTCACGTGAACTACTACTACAGGCTTTCCACACCCAGCACTCCCTGGTCAAGAGGAAACACAATCCATCATGCACAGATGGCCAAGGCTAACTGCCTCGTGGCCCACTCCCTAACTGGCGGTGGAGAGAGGATCCAGGCTTCTCTGGCATGTTAAAGATCCCTGCATGCTGACTGGGGAGCATTATGCTAAGTAAACGAACTCAGTCCCCTAAGGACAAATACAGTATAAGACTATTATTGTAGAAATAGAAAGATAACTAGTAAAACGTGTATGAGGGTCCGAGGTAGGGAGGATATGAACAGAGGGGTGCGGATAGACGGGGTGATCATAGGGTCTCACAATCTGATGGGTAGAGGGGTGGGTAAAGGAAATGGAAAAGATCTGGTGTGAAAAAAGAATGTACACGAACTTTGTAAAGCAAACTAGTATAAAATACAATTTTTTTTTAAAAGGTCCCTGTAGGTTAAGGATGTAGTTCTTAGTAAGACCAAGCTTTAAGTACAGGGCAGCATGCCCTATTAATTAAGCTTTAATGAGCCCAATCTTTTCTGAGCTTTTATTCTCCTCATACTCAGTCAACTTGGGCATGGGTTTGTGGTGATATTTTTTGCAATCTTGGAATCTTGGTATCTGAGTCCAAGGGGTTCCACCTCACCTAAGATAGTTGGAGAAGCCGTGGAATAACACCCCATACTCTCAGGGTTCAGCCCAACCACCCCTTCATTGCTCCACCAAGAGCAAAATCATCTCAGCTAGCCTTCAGGACTGCCCTCAGTAGGCTTGAACCAGTGACAGGGGGAGTGACTCGAGAGAGAAAAAAAGACATCACAAGGTCTGTGGTGTCAAATGTTTATTATTCACAATGGCTTTTCTAGCTAATGATTAACTTTGTATTTTGTGATGAAGTATTTATTAAGAAGTTAGGATTAGGGTGGAGTACAAGCCCCACCCTACTACAGGCTTAATAAGGTCATGGAAGCTCTGCATTCATGCTTTTTTTTTTTTTTAGAACACTCACTCTCCTGGGATACAACATCCGCTGCAACTGACAGTCTACAGGATCCTGGCCTGTCACTCACCAATCTCTGCAACATTGGCCTATGTCACCCACAACTGTATGAATCATTCCCCTGACGAACTTGAGATTCTATGAGACCTTCCAGCAAACCACAAAACCCAATGGACATAGAGAAGTTGGGGAACTGAACCAAGGAGGAACAATTAAAGTAGGAAATTATGGAGTCATACAGCAGACATTTGGGGCATTGTTGACTTCTGCCTTTTAGTAATTAGACTGCTACTAATCTTAATAGAACATATCGTAAATAAAGGGTCCTTAATCTCTATTTTCACCCCATTAGCCTTAAGCATTAGTGTCTCCTATTGCAGAATTCCCAGAGAAGAACTAAAAGGAAACTCTAATCCTTCCATCCTCATTGAGTTTGGCACTGTCCTCAGCGGCTGCACCCACTCCCACACCGAAAATAATTGTATTTTTAAAAAAAGGAAAAATTTCAATTCTTAGACATTAATAAGACATATGGAAATGGGTTCCTATTGTTCTCTCACAATTTAATGTCCTTTGGGACTCTGAATATTTCAATAACACTATTTTTAGAAGGCACATACTTTATTCACAGCAGGAGGTAGAAGGCAGGAATCACAATCCCACGTAGGTAC
Source organism: Elephantulus edwardii (assembly GCF_000299155.1). NCBI lineage: Eukaryota > Metazoa > Chordata > Mammalia > Macroscelidea > Macroscelididae > Elephantulus > Elephantulus edwardii. The sequence continues at coordinate 340,033 of NW_006400263.1, forward strand.
AAATAATACTAGCCTGCATTTCTAGTTAGCTGAATATTACCTATCCAATAGGATACTGAGAATTAATCTTTCAACATAAAGCAGAAAAAATAACTAAGCTCAACACAACACAGGAGCTCCTCACTTTTTAAAAGAACATCCTTTAAACCCTAGCTGAAAATAGAAACCCATTCACCCTGTGTCAGGCAGAGAATAAAACAAAGCTTTGAGCTTGAGGAGAGATGGGGCAAATTTAACATTTTAGAGTTCAAACAGAAGAGAAGCCTTAACATGTCACTTAAGATACACTCTTATATTTAATGAAATTCTAATAAGATTTGTTAACCCATAGCAGATGACTAGCATAAAACTAGACAAGAATTCATGGATTCAGTCATCAGTATATACTGTGTGTCTCTTGTATGTCAGGCACTGTTCCAGGTGCTGAGGTCTGGGTGATGAACGAGAGAGATGAACGCCATCTTCACCAAGCTGCCCTCACTCCTTCAGAAAGACAATCTATGTGCCTCATTATCTACTGAGTTATCTGTGTTTAGCAAACAGCTCCTTGGGTCTGAAAACTCCACTTGGCCTGGGGCCTCCCCAAATCCCAAATCCACTGCCATAGAGTCTATTCAGACTCCTCCACAAAGCAAATGGTACACTCAAGCCACTGGCCTTTGGTTAGCAGTGTGATATGCTATGGACTATGCCACTAGGGCTCCTTGACTGTTCAGCTAAAATCCTCAATAGCCTTGAGTGGAAATTGACTGGTGGTTGACCTTCCATTGGGTTTCCCAAGCTGTAAATAACATGGGAGAAGATTGCTGAGAGGAGATTTCTCCTCATTCCCCCAAGAAACAGTTGTTGGATAAGAGCCAAAAGATCAGCACTGCCTTTTGAGCTAACATGCAACTCCCTAAGGCCTATGCCACCAAAAGATTAAATGCAGAATACGACCCATTCTCCAACATTGTTCCACAGAGCTCCTCAAGCACTAAAGCTGCTGCCCTGATAAGCACAAAACCAAACATACATATTAAAAATAATCATTGCCATTAGCTCAATTCTGACTTGTGAGGAACCCGTATGTTACAGAGTAAAACAGTTCCAAAGAGTTTTCGTAACTATCATTTTTGGAAAAAAAAATTAGATTAGAATTAGACTATAACACTTTCATTCCACTGCACCACTGAAAGAGTTCAAACTGTGAAACTTTTACGCTAAAACTGGGTTGAGTCACCAAGGGATAACAAAGCATTTCATGTACAGAGTGGCATCAAGAAGAAAAAACAACCTTGTTTTTCAGATAACATCACAGTTTGAGAGGCACAAAGAAAGGATGCTGCCCCTCCCTGAGTCAGGTACACATGTGGTGGGTGCAATTTCCTAGGTGCTCAAAAGATACCCACACACCAAGAATAAGATTAAATCTATCTCTCTCTCCTCTATAACACACTTGCTGCATACTCCTCAGATTACGCACAATTATTTGGCTGTACTAGAAAAATTTGCAAAGGTTAAAACTATTTGAATATAGCTTCCAAAATCGCCTCCTGAGACTTGTCTACTTCTCTAATCTTGCTGGAGTCTATGATTCCTTGCCATTTTCAGAGAAGGCCATTTGGTTGCTGATGACATTACTGGCAATAATTTTAATCATTATTATACCCACTCCCCCTTAAGTACAAGATTACTTAATAGAAGTTCTCTGATTAACATTCCCCTACTACTGGATAGCTTGAGCTTGGATCTCTTAATTCCATTCCCTTCTAGCACATATACCTTGAAATACCATTCTTCAAGTCATCTACTGAAAATTATCTTTAAAACACTGTTTGAAAGTCTAAAATTATTTACAAGGTCTGTCTTGATTATTCTTGTAACCTACCTAGGTAGGTTTCAAGAGAACTTGAAGAATCCTTATTAACACTAAATAGCTACAACAGCCAGTCCTCTATTTAAGAACACTCTTCTAAAAAACTACCTACCATCACAGGAGTACTCTCCACCCCACCCCCCACCCCCGGATCCCCCACCCAGGACTCCTTTTCACCTTTCTCTCCAGCTCATTCAGTCTGATGCTGCCTAAGAGGATCTTCCAACCCCAGAGTTTCACTTCCACTACTACCTTGTGGTCTACAGAAGAGGAAATGGCAATATGGTTCAGGACAAGAAAAGAGAATGTAGGCTAAGCTATCATTGCCTCTTCCCCTCTGATGTATTCTACTGGTGCCTGTGGCCTGGTCCACAACACAGCATCTCACTCTCTACTCCAACTTCATCACATCTTTCCTTCCCTGTTAGCTGCACAATGTTCCTCATGACAGGTGAAACACTAAAAGGTGCCACAGTCTAGCCATTTCCTGAAATGTAGTCAAATCACACACAAGTCCTCCTGTGGAAGATTAACTGAGAAAATGAGAAGAGAAATGAGAAAGAATCTTCTACTTATCAACACTCTTTCCCACTGTCATTTGTAGCAAAATGTTACCTTACTGAATTAGGTTTTACAAATTACTGAAATGGTCAGGCTAGCCATAATGAGACTCTCTGCCAGATTTAAAGTTCCACATTGTTATAATTCTCCTCAGAGCCCTAGTGACACAGTGGGTTAGATGTTGGGCTACAAACTGAAAAGTCAGTAGTTCAATCCCACCAGTTCCTTTGTGGAAGAAAGATAAGGCAATTTGCTTCCAGAAAGATTTATAGTTGCAGAAACCCAGCACAGTTCTGGCTGATTCTATGAGGTCACTATGAGTCCGAATCCTCTTGATGGTAGTAGGTATGCTATTCTTGCAGCAGGATTAGTGAAAAAGGAACAGGTAAGAAGATAATTCCGAGGCTTTCCTGGTAAAAGAGGAGGAAGACTAAGACCAAAAAATCAATTCTGAATCTAAATTACTTATAATAAAGAGGCAGAAACTGCCACTGTCCATTATTTCTAAAATAACTGATGTCCCTATCAGGCCTGTCTTCTATCCGCTTAGACTCAATTTTCTCAAGCTCTCAATTAGATCTTTAAATATAGCCTTTGTCCCAACACCTCCCAAATAGTGATCTTACCTTGTAAACTATATATGTTAGATTGGAGGTTTTGGCTTTTTTTTTTCTTAGAAACACGAGTTCAGGTGACAGATTCTATCTTTTGTTCAATTTTGTAATGGAGGTTTGGAAGAAACACTCTGTTGCACTGTGCTGAAACCCCACCCAGCACACCCAATCCAGCTTCTACGAAGATGAAGACTGAGTTCTATACCAACAATTTCTAAACAACCATCTGGGAAACTGTCCATCCATAGATGATGCCTGCCAGGAGTTGAGTGGCACTTGTATTTTTTTTTTTTTAAATGAGCATTAACAGAATATAAAACAGGTGGTTATGGCACTATTTCTAGGCTTCAAATTAAAAGGTAACTAAAAGCTGTAATTTTAAGGCAGTCAAACAGCATATATTTTAGCGCAAACATCTGGTATCTGAATGATTTCAAAACTCTTTGGAGGAAAATGGAGAGATGGGAGGAAGGGTAATACACATGATTAAAAGCTCTATTGCTTTCCAATTTTCGCTTTTCACCATAACATCAGTGCTCTCCTATAATGTACAGATGTAACTTGAAGTTTCATTATTCCTGTTCCTCACCTCACACCTCTAAAGCAACATCCATGCTTACAGTTCAAGCATAGTCTATAGAGAATCTCAGCATGTCTGAAGTATACTTGAGCATTTACTAAGCATTTCTCTGTTCCCCACAAATCCTCCACTCCATATCACTCACATTCTGAATGGTCATCTCATCTCACAAGAATTAGTATCTTGAATATTTTGCTGTGATATTAGCCCAGTACAATATTCTAGATGCCTTCTAAAAGTGCACACTTATGTCTCCTTCAGCAAAAGGAATTTAACAAATTGTCCTGGAGGAAAGGCTCTTGAAATCCTAGGCCAGCTAAAGCTGTGTCCTCACAGAGCTCCCTCAAACCAAATCTGACCTCACCTCCAACCCTAATCCTTCCTCTTCTGTAAAGTCTTTCTTATATAAATACACACATACACACCAATAATCAAATGAATCCTTCAAAAGAAATAAGTATCATATCAACTCCTTTCCATGACCCACCAACGTCTATTCTATCAGAGCCATGGCTCTCCTTCCCCTGACTCACCAAGGCCTACCTTATCAGAGCCCATGTCGTCAACACTCACACTCCCCTTCTTCCTGGCCACAATGACATCTGTACCAACATGATCTTGCACCAAAAATGTCATTGCTGTCAAATCAGCTCCAACTCAAGTAGGATAGAGCAGAACTGCTTCTTAAAGTTTTCAAGGCTATAATCTTTATAGAAGCAGAATGCCTCAACTTTCTCCCTAAGTGTGGTTACTCAAGCAAATGACCCTTTGGTTAGCAGCATAGTTGAATGACTTTACCACAAAGAACTCATGGAGCTGTCCCAGCACAGAATTAACCAAATACATAATTTCAGCCAACTTTTGCACAATCAGAAATCGCTCAAACATGGAACCAAGATGAATTAATAATAATGGGTAATTGGAATACAAAAGTTGGGAACAGAGAAGAAGGATCAGTAGTTGGAAAATGTGGACTTAAGTGACAGAAACAAGAAGGTATGACAGAATTTTGTACAATGTGTAAAAGCAAAATCCTGCTGGAGATGATCCAAAAAAGACTGGAATGGTACACTGACAGAGAACTACCAGAGATACAAGCTAGGTTTAGAAGAGGCTGAGGTATTAAGAGACATTATCACCAATGTGAGATGGATCTTGGCTGAAAGCAGAGAGTACCAGGAATGTCTGTGTTTCATTAACTATGAAAAAGTATTTGACTATGTGGATCACAATCAATTGTGGCTAACCTTAAGAATGGGAATCTCAGAACACTTAAATGTACACATGCAAAACCTATACTTGGACCAGTAAGCAGTCCTCAAAACAGAGCAATGAAAAACTGCATAATTCATGATCAGGAAAGGAGAGCATCAGGGATGTGTCCTGTCTCCACACCCTTCCAATCTATATGTAGAACCACACCCTTTCAATCTATATGTAAAACAGATCATGCGGGAGGCTGGATTTTATGAGGAGGAATGTGGCATCTGGATTGGAGGAAGACTCATCAACAACCTCCATTATGAAGATGACACAACTTTGCTTGCAGAAACTGAGTAGAAACTGAAGCAATTGCTGCAGAGGGTCAAGGACTGTCGTTTTCATTATGAATTGAAGCTCAACATCAAGAAGACACAGTTTCTCACCACTGGGCCAATAGGCAACAACATGATAGATGGAGAAGAGACAGATATTGTTAACAATTTCAGCTTGTTTGGCTCCACAATCAACACTCATGGCACCAGCCGTTAGGAAATCAAAAGCTCAATTGTGTTGGAAAAACATACTGTCATGGACCTCTCTAAAGTGCCAAAGAGCAATAATGTCAGTCTAGAGATTAAGGTGTAGCGGTTTCAGACCATGATCTTTGTAATTACCTGTTACACATCAGAGAGCTGGACAATGACTAAAAAGGACAGTAGAAGAATTGAAGCCCTTGAGTTGGAGAAAGGTACTGAACATACCATAGACCAGTGGAGAAAAAAGCATGTCTGTCTGAAGAGGGTGTAAGTTTCTCCTTGGAGGCAAGGATTTTGAAGCTCTATTTCACATATTTTGGACAAGTTGCCAGGAGGAACCAGTCTTTAGAGAAGGACATCACACTTGGAAGGGTGGAGGGACAGTGCAGGAGAGGAAGATCCTGGGTGACATGGATTGACATGGTAACTGGGATAATGGGGGTATAGGTGTGCCACAGTCAGTGAAACTGGCTCATTATAGGGCAGGACTCACAGATATTGAAATAGGGTCGCGATGAGTCACTGGTGACTCAATGGCACATAACAACATCAGGCAATTTTTCTGTCTGATTTATTCATATATCACTTTCAAATGGAATTAAAATCTCTGCTCAAATGTCACTCAGTTATGAGGTCTTTCATCTTCACCTCACAGACCATTGGCATTTTCATATTACGATGTGTAGGCAGTTTTTAATTCACCAGCTGCTCCTTGGGAGAAAAATGGGCAATCTCCTCCCATGTGATTTATAGCCTTGGAAAACCTGCTGGAGGTTCAGCTATGAGTTGGGTCCCATCAGCAATGGGTTTGAGTGAGTCTGGTGCTCCTCTAAAAGTTTATGTTGTACTAATGAAGCCAAAATGATATTTTGGAAACAAACTGGGGTCTATTTTATAATTCTGCACATCGCAAGTTCTATTTTTATTCCAACATCTTACTGAAATTAGATTAGCAGATATGACACCTGAGGCCGAGTCCTCAAGTTGGCAAACACAGAGGAACAGTTTTAAGCTGCCACTAGTGATTGGAAGATGGAATGTCCAAAGCATAAATGTAGGAATACTGGACATTGTCAGGAGAAATGGAATGCATAAATACTGATATACTAGGCACTGGCAAGATGATACGGATTGGCATGGGACATTCTGAACCAGATCAACACCTAATTTACTATGCTACAGATGAAAAGATGAGGAAAAACAGGGTTGTTTTCATAGTTAAAAAGACCATTTCCAGATCTATTTTGAAATACAGTGTTGTAAGCAAAAAGATCATAATATCCATACAAATATAAGGATCACTAGGTAATTGTTAGTACCACCATCATTCAAATATAGGCACCAACGAAAGCCGAAGAAGAGGAAATAGATTATTTCTTCCAAGTTTTATAGTTAGTAATCAATCGAACATGCAACCATTTTGCACTAATAATAATGGGTGACTGCGATGCAAAAGTTGGGAACAAAGAACGATCAGTAGTCAGAAAACATGAGCTTGGTGACAGAAATGAGGCTGGGGATAAAATAGTAAAATTCTGTATTGTTGTTATTGTGTACCATAGAGTTGGAACGGACCCATAGCTGACTCTCTGGTGGGTTTTCAGAGGCAGTTAATCACACAAGAGGAGACTGCCCATGCTTCTCCCGCAGAGCAGCTGGTAGCCTCGAGCTGCATGCCTTTAAGATTACAGTGTGGCTTCTTGCCACTAGGCCACCAGAGCTCCCTAAAATTTTGTATAGTCAATGATTTATACCTTTTATAAGAAACATAAATGGTGATTATACACATAGATCTCACTTGATGATATGTATAGGAATCAGAGTGTCTATATTTGTGGAAAGAATCATAGAAGAAGCTCAATATCAGCTGTGAAAACTAGGCCAGGTGCTGATTGTGGAAAAGACCTTCAACTCTTCATATGCACTTCAAACTGAAGCTAAAAAAAACCCTTAAATCCACAAGATCCAAACTTTGATTTTCAATCTATGCCACTTGAATTTAAAAACCATCTCAGAAAAAAGTTTGAGGCCTTGGATACTAATGAGCAAAGGTCAGATGAGCTGTGAGAGGATATCACAAATACTATCCATGAAGAATGCAAAAGATCATTACAAAGACAAAGGAGAAAAAAGAGACCAAGATAGATGTCAGTACAGACTCTGAATATTGCACTAGAGCACTATGAAACCAAAGCAAAGGATAGAAACTAGGACGTTAAGGAGCTGAGCAGAAGATTTCAAAGGGCAGTTTGAGATGACAAAGCAAAGCATTATAATGAAATGTGCAAACAACTGGAGTCAGAAAATCAAAAGGGATGAACTTAGCATTTCTTAAGCTGAATTAACTGAAAAACAAATTCAAGCCTCAAGCTGCAATAATTAAGGATGTTACGAACAGAATACTGAATCACCAAAGCAGCATTAAAAGATGGAAGGACTACACTGATTCACTGTACCAAAAAGAATTGGCTGACACTGAAGAATTTCATGAAACAACATATGACCAAGAAGCAATGGTGATGAAAGAGGAAATTCAAGCTGCTCTGAAGAAACTGGCAAAAAAAAACAAGGCCCCAGGAACTGATGGAATACCAACTGACATACTTCTACAGATGCAGCCCTGGATGTGCCCACAGGGCTGTGCCAAGAAATCTAGAGGACAAAGACCTGGCCAACTGACTGATAGTGATCTGTATTTACTCCATTAAAAAAAAAAAAGGTGATCCAACAGAGTGTGGAAATTATTGCACGATATCACTATATCACTAATCACTAATACTACATGCAAGCTAAATCATCCTGAAAATCATCCAAAACAACTGGAACAGTACATTGACAGAGAACTACCAGAAACAAAAGTTGGGTTTACAAGGTTTACAAGAGGCTGTGGCGCTAGGAATATCATGGCAATGAAATATCAAATGGATCTTAGCTGAAAGCACAGAGTACCAGAGGAATGTCTATCTGTGTTTCATTGACAATGCAGAAGTATTTGACTGTGTGGATCACAACAAATGGTGGCTAAACTTGAGAAGAATGGGAATCCCAAAAAGCCTGATTGTGTTTATGTGAAACCTATACTTGGGTCAGCAAGCAGTCATCAGAGCAAAGAAACACTGCATGGTTCAAAATCAAGAAAGAAGTGCATCAGGTATGTGTCCTGTTTCCACACCTTTCCAGTCTGTATGTGGAACTGATTATTCTGGAGACAGGACTTTATGAGGAGGAATGTGGCATGAGGAGTGAAGGAAGACTCATTAACAATCTGAGTTATGCAGATGACACAACCTTGTTTGCAGAAACCAAGGAGGACCTGAAGCATTTGCTGCATGGATTGAAGCTTTATATCAAGAATACAAAGATTCTCAGCACTGGGCCAACTGGCAGCATTATGAAAGATGGAGAAGAAATTGATATTGTTAATAATTTCAGGTTGTTTGGTTCCATTATCAACACTTGTGACACCAGCAGTCAGGAAATCAAAAGACAAATTAGGAAAATTTGCTGTCAGGGATCTCTCCAAAGTGGTAAAGGGCAAAGATGTCAGTCTAGAGACTAAGGTGCACCTGATCCAGGCTATGGTGTTTGAGATTATTTGTTATGTATCAGAGAGCTGGACAATGACCAAAAAGGTATTGATACCTTTAAGATGTAGTGCTGGAGAGAAGGACTGAACATATCATGGAATGCCAAGAGAACTAACAGGTCTGTCCTGGAGAGGGTGAAACCAAGGTGCTACTTGGAGGCAAGGATTTCGAGGCTCCATCTCACATACTTTGGGCATGTTGCCAGGAAAAAGACATCATGCTTGGAAGGGTGAAGGGACAGTACAGGAGAGGAAGACACCACATGAGACAGACTGACACAGTAATTGTGGTAATGAGGGAAGGTATGTCAGAAACAATGAGACTGGCCCAGGATCGAGCAGAGTTCAGAGCTATTGTGCATAGGGTCACTATGAGTTGTGGTCGACTTGATGGCACATAACAACAGCAAAAGGCACAGGCCAAAAACAGGAACTTAGGTAAAAGTCTCCATCTTTTTTAAATATGGTAACTGACCATTTCATAGCCATAACCAGACTCAGCTTCCCAGGCCCCAGCATGTCCATGGGCACACAGACCTGCATTTCTGGGAGCTCTGCCTCTGCTGGAAGTCTGTGTCATGACCTCAGGAAATAAATTTCCTCAACTTTATTTAAAAAAAGTCTCCATTTTTAATAGGGGTCATGTGCCTTCCAATTAAAAAAATGTATCAAGTGCTCAGAAAAATGACGTGAACGGGGCTATATAAGGTATGTACCGTTAATGTGTCAAGCCTGGAAAAGGAAAGCTCTGGTGGCTCAGTGGTAAGTAAGAACACTAGAATCCTAAAGGTACATGATTCAAATCCACCAGTTGCTCCAAGGGAGAAGGATGGGCCTTCCTTCTCCTGAAATTTACTGCCTCTGACAACCTGTCACCTAAGTGAGCAGAAAATGTATTTTCAGAAATTCAAAGAGTTGGGGGAGGGAGATTAAAAAGATTCTTTTAAATGCATCTTTTCTAAAAAAGATAATAGAAGATATACTCCAACAAAATAATGGGTGAATCAAGAAAAAGGAATACAAGCAGTGCAAATATAGCAACTCTAACATAGGGCTGAACTGAAGATACGAATGTAACAAATTTTGAAACTACTAGGTGATAAAATAGTACACAGGGTTTTGGAAGGCCTGCTATTTCAGAAGTGCATGGCCAATCCTTCTTCCTAGTCTGTCTTAATTTAAATGCTCAGAGATAGGGCAATAGATGTAGAACTTTCAAGTACGGAAATACAAAGGAGGAGGGACAGTTGTAAGCAGACACTAGTGGTTGGAACATGAAATGTGAGAACCAAGAATGTAGGAAAATTAGATATTGTTAAGGAAGAATTGGAAAGCATAAATATCGACATACTAGGTATTGACGAGATGAGATGGACTGGCATGGGACATGCTGAATCAGATGATCATATGGTCTACTATGCTAGAGATGAAAAGGTGAGGAAAAATGGGGTTACTTTCATAGTTAAAAAAGTCATTTCTAGATGTGTTTTGTAATATAATACTGTGAGTGACAGGATAATATCCATACACATGCATGGAAGTCCAGTGAATACATTATTCAAATATATGCACCAACAACCAGAGCCAAGGAAGAGAAAATAGATGCTTTCTTTTTTTTTTATTAAATAGATGCTTTCTACCAGCTTTTACAGTCGGAGATAGATCGAACATGCAATCAAGATGCATTGATAATAATGGGTGATTGGAATGCAAAAGTTGGGAACAGAGAAGAAGGATCAGTAGTTGGAAAGCATGGACTTGGTGACAGAAATGAAGCTGGAGATAGGGTGATAGAATTTTGCACAATCAACAATTTACTTGTTGCAAATACATTTTACAAGAAACAAACACAGGCTATACAAATGGATTTCACCTGATGGTATGCATAGGAATCAGACAGATTACATCTGTGGAAAGAACCGCTGGAGAAGCGCAATATGAGCTGTGAAAACTAGACCTGGTGCTGATTGTGGAACAGATCACCAGCTATTCATATGCAAGTTTAAGCTAAAGAATTCAAGCCCAAAGGAACCAAAATATGACCTTGAGTCTATCCCACCTGAATTTCAGAACCACCTCAGGAACAGGTTTGAGGCCTTGAACATTAATAAGAAAAGACCAGATGAGTTATGGGAAGATATCAAGAATATCATCCAGGAAGGGAGGATATCAAGAATATCATCCAGGAAGAGTGCAAAAGGTCATTGCAAAGATGGAGGAGGAAGAAAAGACCAAAATGGATGTCAGAAGAGACTATGAATATTGCACTGGAGCGCTGAGAAGCCAAAGCAGAAGGAAGAAATCAAGACATTAAGGAGCTGAACAGGAGATTTCAAAAGGCTGCACAATAAGACAAAGTGAAGTACTATAATGAAATGTGCAAAGAGCTGAAGTCAGAAAATCAAAGGGGCCAAATTCACGCATTTCTTAAGCTCAAGGAACTGAAGAGGAAATTCAAGCCTCGAGTTGCAATACTTAAGGATGCTTTGGACAGAATATTGAGTGATCCTGCAAATATTAAAAGAAGATGGAAAGAGTATATAGTGTCAAAAGGAATTGGCAGACACAGAAGAATTTAATGAAACAACATATAAGCAAGAGCCTATGGTGATGAAGGAAGAAGTTCAGACTGCTTTGAAAGAATTATCTAAGAATAAGGCCCCAGGAATTGATGGTATACCAATTGACATATTTCAGCTAACAGATGCTGCCCTGGACATGCTCACCAAGTTGTGCCAAGAAATCTGGAAAACAACCACTTGGCCAACTGACTGGAAGAGATCTCTATTTGTTCCCATTCCAAAGAAAGGTGACCCAACTGAGTGTGGAAATTATCGAACAGTATCATTAATTACATGCAAGCAAGATTCTGAAGATCACCCAAAAACAACCGGAACAGCACATCAACAGAGAACTACCATAAGTCCAGGCTGGGTTTAAGATGGGGTCGTGGTACTAGTGATACTATAGCTAATGTTAGATGGATCTTGGCTGAAAGCAACGAGTACCAGAAGAATGTCTATCTTTGTTTCATTGATTATACAAAGGCATTTGACAGTGTGAATCATAACAAACTGTGGCTGACTCTGAGAAGAATGGGAATCCCAGAACACTTGATTACACTAATGTGAAACCTATACTTGTCAGAACAGAGCAGGGTAACACTGCATGATTCAAAAGTGGGAAGGGTACATGCCAGGGCTGTATCCTGTCCCCGTACCTTTTCAATCTTTATACAGAACAGATTATCCGGGAGGCTGGGCTCTATGAGGAGAAATGTGGCATCAGGATTGGAGGAAATATCATCAACAATCTGTGTTATGCAGATGACACAACCCTGCTTGCTGAAACTGAGGAGGACCTGAAGTGCTTGCTGTGAAAGCTCAGGAACTACAGTCTTCAGTATGGATTGAGGCTCAATATCAAGAAAACAAACATTCTCACCGCTAGGTCGATTGGCAGTATCATAATGGATTATGAAAAGATTGAGATTATTCAGTTTTGGTTTGCTTGGCTCCATAGTAAACACTCTTGGCACCAGCAGCCAGGAAATTAAAAGATGTATTGTGATGGGAAAGTCTGTCGTTAGAGACCTCTGTAAAGTACTGAAGTGCAACATTGTCAATCTGAAGGCTAAGGTGCGCTTGATACATGCCATGGTCTTTACAATCACTTGTTATGCATCAGAGAGCTGGACAATGACTAGGGATGATAGAGAATTGATGCCGTTGAGCTGTGGTGTTGGAGAAGAGTATTGAATATACCATGGGCTGCTAAAAAAATGAATAGGTTTGTACTGGAGAGGGTGAACCCAGGCTGCTCCTTGGAGGCAAGAATTCTGAAGTTTCATCTGACATACTTTGGACATGTTGCAAGGAGGGACCAGTCAGTCCTTAGAGATGGACATCATGCTTGGGAGGATAGAGGGACAGCGCAGGAGAGGAAGACCCTCGATGAGATGAATTGATTCAGTGATGGGGGTAGTGAGGATAGGTGTGTCAAAGACAGTGAGATTGGCAAAGGATAGGGCAAAGTTTAGGGCTGTTGTACAAAGGGTCGCTATGAGTCGCAGGCGACTCGATGGCACATAACAACAACAACAACAGGCTATAAAGTGGAGGTGAATCCACTTTCCAAAAGAAAGGGCTTAAGGGGTACAATGGAAAGATCTGACTTACTGGTGTAGCAAAAAGACACTAAACTGTCCTTTACAAATATGTTTGTGTATCTTAGAAGAAGCTGTAATTTCTAAAAAGACAATTAAATGCAGGAAAAAGATACATAAAGAAATGTAATTGTAGTAAAAAATTTGGCTTAGCAGAAAACAATATTTACATAATTATAATAATCTAACCAATGACCTCTTATTTAACCCAAAAGATGCCACAAAACTCATTGCCATTAGTTGGAGGCAGCTCAAAGCTGACTCTCTAAGTAGTTTTATGAAACTATAAATTGCATAGAAAGTGACTGTCCATCTTTCTCCCACAAATTCGAACAAAGAGGTTTTCACCTTCAGCTTTGAAGCACAACTCCCTAGGGACTATACCACCAAAGTTCTCGGTTTTAGAATAATACAAAAATTGTAATATAAAGAAAAGACTTAGCAGTTTACAGAAAGAAGTAATGAACATTATGTACTATATGGCTTCTTCCAGTATTATTCTTGACCAACTAATTAAAACAAGAGAGACAAATCCATTTACAGCAGAAACAACCATTTTTCCTTTAAATATGTAGCTATGTTTTCCCAGGAATAAAATGTATTTGTGTATGTAAATAAATATATACACAAAGATACTATCTAAAATTTACAAATCCAGAAAAAATAGTAAAACACATCATATAAATATTTAATCAGAAATATCAGAAGAAACCATTTTAAAGCGTTTATTTCAACCACAAAAGGACAAATACAGCATAACACCACTGTTATAAACCAGGACTGACATAGGGGAGAGCTGGGGATAGAACAGAAAAAGAGTAAATAGATAATGAACACTGCATTGGAACAGATGAGGGAAAGAACTGTTTAAAAAGATTATTAGGCATTATATGCATGACAATAATGCAGACTGAAAGGTGCACCGCAAAATGGACTAGAGGTGGGCAGGAGTAAAATGTGCAAAAATAAATTAATAAAAAGAAAAGAAATGTAGCTTATAAAGAGAGAAAAAAAAATTCACCCGTTTCCTCTAAGGAAATAATATAAAGTATAAGCCCACACCTGTCAGTTACTCTAGAATTTCCTGCATGTCCCCCTTGTACTCTTTTTAAGAGGTGAAGAAAGATTTAAGCCTTGCTCTATATACCATCCAAGCAAAATTACTTGACTGTTTTTTTTTCCTCCTGACTTAATTCATTTTATTTCTGTTATACAAAAATCAGTACGTAGTGGCCACAGCTGGAGCCTGGGTCCTCTGCAGAGACTCTGGTGTGGGTCTTTACAAGATGGGCAGTGAATTCCTGCTAGGGAGACTTGGTGAACACAGTCTCTTTCCAGAGATACGGGGTCAAGTAGCTGTAAGTCTTGGAGATGGCATCAAAGGAGGCCTTGGCGAAGTTTTCCAGGGTAGCTGGGCAGCGCCTGGTTTAGGTGATGTCATTGTTGTGCCATGGAGTTGCCTGTGACTCGTGGAGACCCTAGGTACAACAGCCCTAAACACTGCTCTACCCTGTGTCAACCTCATTGTCTCCAAAACACCTACCCTCATTACCCCAGTAACTCAATCAATCCATCTCATCAAGCGTCTTCCTCTCCTACACTGTCCCTACACCCTCCCAAATATGACGTCCCTCTGCAAGGACTGGTTCCTCTTTGTAACATGTCCAGAGTATGTCAGTCGAAGCTTCATAATCCTTGCCTTCCAGGAACGGCCTGGTTTCACTCTTTCCAGGATGAACTTGTTTGTTCTCTTAGCAGTCCATGGTATATTTAATACTCTTCTCCAACACCAAAGGAATCAATTCTCCTTCTATCATCCCTAGTCATTGTCCAGCTCTCTGATGCATAGAAAGTGATTGCAAAGATCATGGCGTGTATCAGGAGCACCTTAAGTCTCCAGACAGATGTCGTTGCTCTTCAGTACTTTGGAGAGGTTTCTAACAGCAGCTTTCCCAATGCAATAATAAATCTTTTCATTTCCTGGCTTCTGGTGCCAAGAGTATTGATTATCGAGCCAAGCAAATTAAAGCTGTTAACAATCTCAATCTCTTCACCATCTATCATGGTGTTGCCAATCGACTCAGTGATGAGAATCTTTGTTTTCTTGATTGAGCTTCAATCCATACTGAAGGCTGCAGTCCTTGATCTTCTGCAGCAAGTGCTTCAGGTCCACCTCAGTTTCAGCAAGCAGGGTTGTGTCATCTGCATAACACAGATTGTTGATGAGACTTCCTCCAATCCTGATGCCACATTTCTCCTCATACAGCCCAGCCTCCCAGATAATCTGTTCTGCATATAGATTGAAAAGGCATGGGGATAGGACACATTCCTGGCGTACATTCTTCCCAATTTTGAACCATGCAGTGTTTCCTTGCTCTGTTCTGACAACTGCCTCCTGGTTCAAGTATAGTTTTTGCATAAACACTATCAAGTGTTCTGGGATTCCCATACTTTAGCAGTCATCTATTCCAGGCATCACCAGCAGCTTCTTGGGCACAGGGACCAAAACGATTCCAGTGTCTCTCAGTGCAGGGGTCAGGTGCACCAACACAGAGCCACAGAGCCTGGTCACCTTGCAGGGAATGGTATGAGGCTTGCTGATCTTGTTCCCCCAGTAGTCATGCCACACAGAAACAATGGTGAGCCTGGCCAGGATAATGGCCCCACATATGGCAGTAGTTAACTCCTTAGAGCACTTAACTCCCAACCCGACATGGCCATTATAGTGTCCCCTGGCAGCAAATGCTTCGGACCTGGTCCGCTGGCCAGCTTGTAACTGTTTCTGCACAGGAATGATTTTTAAGACCTCATCCTTGAAGGCCATCCCCAGGAAGAAGTCAATGATCTCAGATTCCTTGATGGGCAGTGAGAAGAGATAAGTCTCCTCCGAGGATTTGATCTTCACATCTCTGAGCAGAAGGCCCAGCATGGTGATAGGGGAGCCACTCCTTGTCCTAGGCTTTGCCTCTCCCAGCTGCACAGCCCCTCCCACGGCCCCATTCACAGCCACGACCCTGATTTCACAGAATTCTACTGAAACCACCCTGGGCTCCCATCCCAGGGACTCTGGGGCCTCCAGGCCCTCCAGATGCACCCATATCATCCACCATTTGGTGTTTTCTTGGAGAAGCTACTTGAGTATTGAAACAGAAACCTTGAGGTATATTGCTTAATATTAGATTCCCAGTGCCTAACACAGTACCTTGTTGTTATTAGGTGCCTTCAAGTCGACTACAACTCACAGTGACCCTATGAACACCGGATCTGAACCTTGCTCTATCCTGTGCCATCTTCATCATTTCTGATGTACTAGAGTTCACTGTTACAGTCACCATGTCAATCCATTTCATTAAAGGTCTTCCTCTTATCTGACCTTTCCAATTACGATGTCCCTTTCCAGGGCTTGGCCACTCCTTATAACATGTTCAAAGTATGTGAGACAAATTTTCATTATCTTCGCCTCTAAAGAGCATCCTGGTTGCATTTTCTCAAAGACATAATAGTTTTTCTTTTAGCAGTCCATGAGATATCCAATACTCTGCTTCAGTACCACAACTCAAAGGCATCGATTCTTCCTCTGACATCTTTATAGTCACCGTCCAACTCTCAGATGCACAACAAGTAACTGAAAAGATTATGGTTTGGATAAAGTACACCTTAGTCTTTGAACTGACATAACTGCTCCTTAATACCCTGGAGAGATCTCTGACAGCAGATTTTCCCAGTATGACACATATTTTGATTTCTTAACTGCTGGTACCAAGGATGTTGACTGTGGATCCATGTAAGATGAAATTGTTGATGCCAATCTCTCCTCCATCAATCATAATGATTACTTATTGGACTAATAGTGAGGATTTTTGTTTTCTTGATGCTGAGATGTAATCCATATTAAAGGCTGTAATCCTTGATTTTCTGCAACAAGCATTTTAATTCCTCCTCACTTTCAGCAAGCAAGGTTGGATCATCTGCATAATTCAGGTTGTTAATGAGTCTTTCTACAGTCCTGATGCCATATTCTTCTTCATAGCATCTTCTTGAATGATTTTCTCATTGAACAGGTATGGAGAAAGGATACAGTCCTGAAACACACCTTTCTTGATTTTGAACCATGCAGTGTTCTCTTGCTCCGTTTGGACTACAGCTTCTTGGTCTAAGTATAGGTTTCAAACGAGCACAATTAAGTGTTCTGGAACAATTTGTTACGATCTAACAGTCAAATGTCTATGTACTGTCAATAAAATACAAACATACAGCCTTCTGGAATCCTCTGATTTCAGGAAAGATCTACCTGACAACAGCAAAGATATTTCTATGCCTCTTCTAAATCCAGCCTGGATTTCTGGCAGTTTTCTGTCGATGTACTATTCTAGCTAGACTGTGGGGTTTTAAAATAAACTTCAGCAAGATTTAACTTTCATGTGCACCAGTTAATCTGTTGTTAAACTGGGCTAAAATTTTCAAAACTAACTGCTAAAATGTTAAAATCATTTGGAGGAATTCGCCATGCATTTTTACAGGTGATATTTCTAGTAAAACAAAAAACCCTTCCTAATCATAAGGCTTTGCTTTAGAAACACCTGTTACACCAGGATGAAGATGTGCTTTTTGTTTTCTGGTTTGTTTGGTTTTTTCTTGGTGTTTTTTTTTTTTAAGGGGAGGGTTTCCCCTGAAAGAACTCCTTATTAAGGGAGAAAGATAAGGAGTCTTCTTCCATGCAGTTTACAAACTCTGAAAACCTGTTGGACAGTTGGCTGTGAATCAGTCCCAATTAGATGGCACATTCAACAGTGGATGTTGAAGGGAGCTATGGTGACAGAGTCTAGGGAGTTGCTCTTCAAACCCAAAAGCAGATTGTTTGAAACTACAGGCAGTTCCAAAATAGAAAGACAGTCACTTTCCTCCCTTTACAGAGGCTATAAACTTTTGGAGGTCTATGTTCTCCGAAAAACTCACTAAAGGATCAGCTGAGTCGATTCTGACAATGAGATGTTGATTACACCATGGAGTTTTGGTTGGTGTGCTAACACTATGAGACACATTAGATTAGTCTCAACTTTGACATTAAAGCCAAAGGCTGAGAGGGTTAATAACTTGCCCAACATCATGCAGGAGGCTACATTATTTCTCAAGGTAGATGATAGATATGCTCTCACATGTTAGTTGAGTCAATACTTGGATGGTCTTAAATGTTAACTCCACCCAGTTTCACATGACAGATAAATAATAAATAAACTTCATGTTTTTAATGTTAAAATATCCAACTATTCTATGCTATAGCAACTACTGCTATATGTTTATACTTTTCATTGAAACTTTTCTCATTAAACACAATAATGTAATTCAGTCTCCCTTTAGAGAATTTTTTCTGAGAACCAAATAATGTTTTGAGTTCTTTTCCTACATGGATATTCCCTAGGTCTTGAACTAGCCTTGTTCTCTTGATTTCTGAAATAGCTAGCTCATAAATATTTTAAGATGTAAAATGAAGTTCCCCTCCCACTCCTGGTGCCTCTCACGTAGTGTCCCAGTTCTATCCCCGCTCTTTTGTTGTTATGTTACAGTCAAGTAGGAATTAAGTCATAGTTTAATTTCCAGCAGCTTTTCAGAGACTAGAAACTGCACAGATGATTTCCTCCATTTCCCCCTCAGAGGAGCTGATGAATTCAAATTGCCTGCCTTCTTCCCATTAGGTCACCACTAACGTTAAGATAGAGAGCAACATTAGGAACAAATATTTATTTCCTATCCCCTCCCTATTGAATATTTATATGGATTCATAACGCACACAAAGACTTGCTGTTTTTGAAAATTTACTGTATTGGGGATATTCAGTCATGGGGTCAATCCATCCAGTTAAGGGTCTTTCTCTCTTTTGCTGTCCCTCCACATTTCCAAGCATGATGTTCCTCTCCAAGGAATAGCCTCACCTAGCAATAAGCTCAAAGTATGTCACTTTGCCTCCAAGGAGTTCTTCATTTTTTATTCTCCAGGTCCAGCCATCAACTTCTATTCATAAGGATGCCCAATTATGCTCTGGTGACCTAGTGGCAAGAAGCTGTGCTGCAATCCCCAGGGCACACAGTTTGAGGCCACCAATTGCTCCACAAAAGGATAGTCAGTCTCCTCTCACACAATTTAACTGCCTCTGAAAACCTGCCAGAGGGTCAACTTTACAATACACAACAACCATCTATTAAAAGGAATCTGTACATTTCATTAAGACATTCTTCTGGTATTCCTTACTTTCAGTCAGAATCCATCTGACATCAGTCATGATATTCCTGGTGTCAAGGCCTCTTTTATGTCCTGTTTGAACTTCTGACAGTTCCCTATATATGTAGTGTTTCAGCCATTTTTTTAATGATCTCCAGCAGTATTTTGCCTGCATGCGATATCAATGATACTGTTCTATGGTTTCCACATTCAATTGGATCTCCTTTCTTGGGTATGGGAACAGATATTGACCTCTTCCACTGTGATGGCCAGAGAGCTGTCCTCCAAATTTCCTGACATGGACTGGTGAGTGCATCCAAGGCTGCATCTGTTAACTGAAATAAGTCAATTGGTTTCCCATCAATTCCTGAGGCCTTATTTTTTGCCAATGCCTTCAATGAAGCTTCTACTTTCTCCTTTACTACCATTGGCTTCTGTTCATTTGGTACTTCCTGAAATTTTTCACCGTCAAACAAATCTTTATGGTACAGTGACTGGGCATTCCCTCCATCTTTTTTTGATGCTTTCTGGATCATTCCGTTTACTGCTCACAATATCTTTCAATATTGCAATATGTGGTCACTGTGATGGTGAACACTGTGACACTGATGTGTCAAATGTGATAACTGTTACCCATGGTGGACAGTGTTTGGTGGCGCGCCCTGATTGAAACAAGCTTGGAAGCAGGAGTGGCATCACTTCCATATATAACTTGCCTCCAGAAACCCTATGAACTTGGAGAAAGGATGAAAGTCATGCATGCAAGTGTTGAAGACTTTTGTTCACAGGGTTGCTATGAGTCGCCTACAACTCGACGGCACTGAACAACAACAACAACATTATAAACTCTATCTCAGTGATAAAACTTGTATAGGTATCTGTTAACCTGTTTAGAGTCATATGCCTGGTGAATTTCTAGAGGGAATTTGTTGAGTTAGGCGATGTGAATTTATAAAGTTGACAGATCTTGTCAAATTTCTCTCCAAAGTATTGTATCAATTTGTATACTAACCATTATTTTTTGAACAAATTTTATGAGTTTCCTGTTTCCCATATAAAACTGGAGTACTGCCTACTCAACAGGTAGAAGACTCAAACAAATTCATTTTGTTGGGATCCATAATAATACCTCTGGTACCAGCAGGCAGGAATTAAGTGACATACAGCACTGGAAAAGTCTGCTCTTAGGGAACTCTCCAAAGTCCTGAAGAGCATTGATGTCAGTTTAAATACTAAAGGGTTACTGATTTAAACCATAGGTTGGTTTTGGGTTTTAGGGGTTTTGTGTTTGGGGTTTTTTTCCCCCAGTCACTTGCTACCTATTAGACAGCTGAACAATGAACAGAAGAATTGATGTCTTTGAGCTGTGGTGTTGGAAAAGAATGCTGAATATCCCATGGACTGCCAAAAGAACAAACAAGTATATCTTTGAAGAAAGTGCAAATGGAGTGCTCCTTAGAGGCAAAAATGGCAAAGCTTTGTCTCCCATACTTTGGAAATATTGTTAGAAGACACTATTCCTTAAAAAGGGACAACCTGCTTGGAAAGGTGAGGGGTCAGTGAAGGGGGGGAGATGATCAATGTGCAGCAATGCTCTTAAATGTGTTGGAGATGATAAAGATGGTGCACGACAGGACAAGGTTCTGATCTGTTGTTCACAGGGTCACTGTAAAAAGAGCAAGGGCCACAAGGACACAGCCGTATCACTGTTACCAACTTCACAGAGGAGACTGTCCCCATCAAGAGCATCAATAACACAAAACCAATTGTCAAGAGGTCAGAGATGTCCCCCACATTCCTGTACCTATTTCTAGTCATCTAACCATCAATCTTACTGCTTTACTGGGTCCAAAATCTGATGTGACGGCTCACAGACCACACAGAACTATATCGGGGAAGTTAAAAGGTTATAATCCAAGTTAATAGCAGAACACAGGACAGCTTCTAAAATGTGCTCTTAGGCACCTCAGCCTTGAGCTTCAAGGCTTAAAGCCAATGTTACAAAGTTCTCAGTCCTGCCAATATTGGCTCTCCTACCCCTTCAAATTGTCCAACAAAACTGGCCAAAGGCTCTTAGCTTAGCTCTGGTTCTGTCTGTCCATGAAGGGTAGGGTAACAGTTCCATCTCAAGTTGATTCTCTAGTCCTCTGCTTCAGCTATGGCTGCCGCCACCATAGGTATAGGTAGAGCAAGAATGTCTGGTCCTGAAGGATGTTCTATACTCTCTTGCTTCTTATTCCCTTCTCTGCTGGTACATAAAGTCTAATCTGCTACTGCAACAGCCCAGTTTACAGTTCTTACTAACTAATTCCCTTACAGATTGGTGAGATATGCCAGTCCTCTTGTGACTAGGCTAGCTAGCGTCCCTTCGCATAGTCCCCTCATTCACTTGGTCAAGTCAGATTCGATGACTAGAAAAGATAAACTCCACAGATGCAACAAGATGTACTCGACTCAATGACACTTAGCATAGGTAGTATATGGTACATTAATATAGCTTCAATTTATGTCTCTCTTTTGAAGGAGGCTGGCCCTTTCATATGTTTAAGCATAAATTTTTTCATTTGAGTACATGTATAAATTTCTTTTCCTCTGTACTAATTGTCAGACTATGAATTGTATATAGCTGACTCAGAAAGTCTGAGTTAATGTCAGCCTCTTGACTTTTTTTTTCTTTTTAACATTGTCTTTCATTTCTATCCAAAGCCAGGTAAGGTGGAGAAATCTGTCCTATAACGCTGTGGACTTCACATTCCAAGACTAGAATTTGACTTTTGACTCTACCATAAATGTTTTGAGTGATTTAATTAGTAACTGAACCTTTCCAAGTTAAATTATGTATCTGTAAAATGGAGTAAAGACATCTCTTGTAAGTTTGCTACAAGGAATACATGAGTATAAAGTCCCAAGAACAGTACACGGACCTGAACAGGAACCTCAATAAAGTGCTTATGGTCCAGGGAATGAAAATATAGGGTGAGGGGGAAACCTACAGTGCAATCCCAAAGGTACACAGTGCAAGCCCACCAGTTGCTCTATGGAAGATGGATGGACAATCTCCTAGCATGCGATTAAATTGCTTCTGAAAACTTGTTGGAACATCAGCTATGGGAGTAGATTCTCATTCAGTGGCACACAACAACAACAAGCAAAAAGTGGTTTCAGTGTTTTGAGATACTCCCAATTAAATGTCAGCCAGAGGTTAAACACTGAGGGACAGTCCAACAGAAGCTCCATCCTTCCTTGGCCATTCATGATCACCAAATCAATATTCAGAATCACCAAATTAAGCATGTGTTTTTCTGAGGAAAAAAGAAACAATCACCAAACAACTTCAACTTGATTCTCTCTGAATATCAAGCCATTCTATGGCTAGAACTCTACTCACTTGAAGTATCAATTCCCGAAACTACACACTTCTCTACCTCCACTATGGACTTGTCTCACTTTCAGAGTACTAGAGGAGGAAGAGAATAAAAGGGAAGCATTTCCAGGTACCCTGTTGTCATGGTTACTATCAAATATAACCCCACCCTTCAATCTGAGGGAAGGTGTTAGTCAAACCAGGCTCAGAAAAAAGTTAACAAGAGGAGACATTTTTGAAAGTACATTTAAGTGTATTCTGAACTAAACAAGTCACATACTTCAGAAACGCAGTTGCCTTCTAATGAGCTTATTTTAAGAACGGGTGTGCACACCTAGCTCTTCAATGAATCTATTAACATTGTGAGGGCTGAGATTTTATGACGTCTGTAAGGACAATTTTGGTGATTTATTCATTCATCTTTATAATCTGAATGCTTGGCACCATACGGGACACACAGTAGTCACTCAAGTTTATAAAATAAGCACACTCGAAATTAAACATTCTTTAAATGTCATTTCATGCCAATTCTTTCTCTCTCCAACATTTGGTCTAGTTCATTTCAAGCTACATTTTTTATATACCACATTTGTATTTCCTGAATTTTAGTGTATTTTGTCATAACTTTGGGTGAATTATGAAATATTTTGTCTTGAAAGAAATACTTCTTAGTTTATAAAATTTGCTATTATTTTTTAATATATTTTTCCACTGTGATTAAAAAGACTCTGAAAAGTTATCAGTTTCAATAAGGTTAGAAGCTGGGGGGTCACATAAATCTAAAGCCTTGCCTGCTCAAAGTGAGGACATGCTTGAAGCACTTGCTGCAGAAGATCAATGATGATAGCCTTCGAAATGGACTACACCTCAATATCAAAAAGACAAAAATTTTCACCACTGGGCCAGTAATTTACATCAGCATGATTCAGGGAGAAAAGACTGAAATTGTCAACAAATTTATCTTCCTTGGCTTCACAACCAACACCATTGGTACTAGCAGTCAGGAGATCAGGTAATATACTGCTTTGGGAAAGTCTATAGTCAGGAATTTCTCCAAAACACTGAGGAACAATGTCAGCTTGAAGATTAAGTTACATCTGATTCAGACCATGATCTTTTCAATCATTTACTACATATTTGAGAGCTGAAAAAGAAATAAGGAGGACCGAAGAATTATTGATGTTTCTGTTGTGATGTGGTGCTGAAGAAGAGTACTAAATATCCTGTGGACTGCCAAAAGAACGTATAGATATGTCTTAAAAAAATGTGTACCCAGAGTGCTCCGTGCAAGCAAAGGTAGTGAAGCTTTATCTTATATCCTTTGGGGTATGCTGTCAGAAGAGGTTATTCCTTGGAAAGGAATACCATGCTGGAGAAAGCAGTGTTGATGAAAGAGAAGAAGACCCTCAATCAGATGGACTGACACGGTGTCTGCCACAATGGGCTTAATTATGTCAGAGGTGATGAGGATGAACAGAATAGGACAGGGTTCAGATCTGTTGTTCGTAGAGTCATCATAAGTCATATTCAACTCAATGACGCCTTAAAACTTAATAACAACAACACAACTCTACCATAGTGTAACTGAGTTTTCAAAGAATGTCCTTGTTAAGAAATTTTGTTATTTGTCATTGAGTCTGAAATGACTCATAATTGACCTTTCGGTGGGTTTTTAGAGACTGTAAATTGCAGGAGGAGACTTAGAATCTTTCCCTCAGCGAGCAGATGGTGAATTTGAACTGGGTGCCTTTGGGTTGGCAGCTCTGCTCTTTTCCACTAGGCCACCAGAGATAGAATCTCTGAACTGGCAGACACCCTATGAAACCCAAGTAGCAAAAATCACTAGAAAAGAGGCAGTAGCACACTGACATGTCTATATTCTAGTCCTCTGCTAAAAGTGTATTCTAAATCTCTAGTTCATTAACCTCGGAACCTGAAACACAAAAATCACTCTAAGCTAGTCAGTCAAATTTACTATCACAGGGATGAACTTAAACATCACACACACACTCACTCACTCACTCACTGCCACTGAATCATAAACAATTCACAGCTGACCCTCCAGCAGAATTTTAAAGAATGTAAATTGCAAAGGGAGGAAACTGCTCATCTTTCTACCCTGGAGAAGCTGGCAGGTTTGAACCACCTACCTATAGCTTGGCAACACAATTCCTCATCCACCAGGCCACCTGAGCTCCCTCAACAACATACTGGAATCTCTGATTCAGGTAGCTACCAATCATTATTTATATTGGTTTCAAATCAATGGAAACATAATCTACATAAAAATTTAGAAAACAAAGT
The DNA here is from genome assembly GCF_000299155.1 of Elephantulus edwardii. Taxonomy (NCBI): domain Eukaryota; kingdom Metazoa; phylum Chordata; class Mammalia; order Macroscelidea; family Macroscelididae; genus Elephantulus; species Elephantulus edwardii. The sequence goes on from NW_006400263.1 coordinate 365,020, forward strand.
TTCCTTTTCTCACATTGATATTGTGGTCAACAGCTGTGCTTTATCCAGAAGGCTGGAAGCTTCAGAGATGATCATTACGGTTATCACTGCATTTGGCATAAGAATATATGCTGTATTATGGTGGTAGGATAGTAGTACCTTATCCCCATCCACTCAAAATAGTCCATCATGGAAAAACAAAACAAAAAAAAAAAATAAATAACCTTCTCACATTGTTTCAAGTGCCCAATTCTGAGATGAGAGAATACTATCCGTAACTGAAAAGCACAAACAGATGTTTAGAAGTGCCTATTTAACTTCACAAGCACAGATTAGCTTTCCACCTGAGATAGGTGCTGAGGCTGCAAAATGAATGGCTTTGGGCCTGCCCTTGGATTTAACACCCTGTCTCATATTTTATCAATTAACACTGCCAGGCTACTCCAGTAACCACCAAAAAGAATATACCTGTGATGATCTCCACTGACATTCTTTTTTTTTGGTGGGGGGGGGGAGGAGGAGGGAACAACAACCAACAACAACGAGCAAAGTTCCAATTGACTAACATTTTCAAATGTCTTTTGATAGAGCATGGTGACTTATGGCCAAAAACACCAGCACTTTCGACTCAGATGAAGTGCAAGTCTCACAGGTGAAACCTACTGCTGGCATGACTGGGAGTGGGAGTGGTACCATTCTCCCTCTCACCCAGCTCTGTGGAAGTATTGTGGGTTATCTAAGTGGAGGCTACTGGCAATTAATGGGCAAGGTTACAAATGCCAAATGTCTTACAGAGGACAGGAAAAGTCCAACTCAAACCAAAATGCCAGTGCTGTCTGCCACGAAAAACTCTCTCCCTGCGCTTTGGGATGGGACTCATATTCCAGACCTAATTTGAAGTTTAAATAAGATGCTGCAAGTAAAAATAATAATGATGACGATGATAAAATCAAATAAAATGTGCCTGGCCCAAACTAAGCACATAGTTTCCTTCCCTGCTTGCAAATCATATGGAATGTATTAATTTATCATCTTATACAACCGGGAAACAAAATTGAGCAATAAGCATCTCAAAACAGACAAAACTAGAAGACTAGTATTATCCAAGTTTTCATATTTCAGTATTAACTACTCTGAATATTTTCTCGGAACTTTATATTAAGAGCTAAACATTTACTAGAAATGTTTACAACCCACTTCTGACCTAACTTTCTCACTGCCTCTTTTCCTCTGCCTCACTAATTTATATAGACCCTTTCAGAATGACTTAGTGGCTACAAAAATGGGCTTGAGAACAGCATAGACTGTGCGGATAGTGCAGCTTGAGGCAGCACTTGTTTCAGCTGTGCATACAATGTTGTGGCAGTTCAAGTCCACCAGTGGCAATCTCCTCCCATGAGATTCCCTGCCTGGAATGTAATCTCTGAGTCAGTTCTGACTCAATGCCAATGAGTGTTAGAGGTTTAGCGCATAGGGTTGTTGTCAGTCCACTCAAAGGTACCTAATAACAGATTATAAATACCTGTAGCCTTGACTCAATCTAGCATGCCGTTCCTATCTTCTAACCCCAGAGAAACATTCAATCCTTGAAGGCACATTACAACTACATCCACCACAATGACCTCATTGTTCTCACCATTACATGCCTCTAATGATTCCGTCACTTTTGTGCTCATAAATTACTGCAACAATGACCCTCAACAGGGATCCACAGACCTCTCTGGAAGTTTCTCCGCTTTCTTAGGAAAACTTCTTTTGTACTTTCCATCTCCTATGTAATCTACAAGTAATATAAGCACTTCTTAGAGCTGATCAATTACCCAAGCTTGTTGTTAATTCTCTTCAAGACGATTATGAATCATGCTAACCCTCGTGCTCCTTAGGGTTTTCATGGATATGATCTTTCAAGCCTTTGGAAGTTATCTAGGAGTGTGCGTGACTTGGCAATCTTTCGGCCAGTCTAGAGCTTAACTAAATAGAAATGGTAGAACAGTAGCCAAGTACCTGGCAGCTCATGGGAAGGCTGGTGGTTGGAACCTACCAGCCATTCAGGGGAAGCAATCTATTTCTGCAAAGATTTACCACTTTAAAAACACTCTGAACAGTATTCTGCCCTACAAGCTGCTAAGAGTTGGAATTAATAAAATGGCACTTGAAGAGTTTAACAATTTGTGCCCCCCACCAGGATCTCATGAAGCTGTTAAGTATGCCCAAGAAACTCCAGTGCCCACACGTGAGCTCACACATGCACCATTATTAGTACAAATAGCCTCCTTTCAACTGCTGAACCTTAACAAGAAAATAACAACTGCTTAAGTAGTATACAAACGACAGAGTCACACCATGAAAATAAATGCATCCCTATGGTTTGAACAGAAAAATGTCGGAAGATACAAATCATAGCACGGCACAGACTGATATAGACGGCACACCCCACAGATCCTGAGTTTGTCCTAGTGGTAGTATATGCATTCTGAGAATAGTCAGAAGGACAATATTATAAATGTAAACACTGGTACTATGGTTATATTTCAGCATATCCCCCCCATTCTGTTCTTAAAAAATTTATATCCAGATTTGTGTTTGAATATATTTGCATTTACTTCAGTAAATGTGTACCATAGAAAGCCTTTAAAGGCTCATTGAAAGGAATCTTTGTGGAAATGTAGAGCACTCAAAGACTAACCAAAAGCTTGGCACTTCAGACCCACCTATTACTACACAGCAAAGATGAAGCACCCTTCTCCCATAAAGACGCGCACGTAGCCTTGGAAGGCCCTGCAGGGCAGTCTTTCTCTGTCCACATGGTCACTGTGAGTTAGAATCAACTAGATGGCAGTGGATGAAGGAAAACAAGCACAGTTTAAGAAAAGATGCAATTTCATATCACTTTTAATACAGTGAAAAACACAAATACTGACATTAACTCTAAATTTAAGGGGCTTACTAGTTACAGGTAAGGAGCTAGCTGTGCTGCCAACACAAAGGTCCGTGGTTCAAATCCACCAGCTGCTCCACGCGAGAACAATAGGCAATCTCCTCCTGTGTGATTTATGGCCTCTGAAAACTCCCTGGTCAGAGATAAGTGAGTTCTGACTCCACAGGACAAAACAGGAGTTACAGGTAGAAAGTAGGGCTGAAAAGTGTGATTTTAAAAAAAGTTTCTGTAAGCTGCTTTTACTCTAAGATGAGAGTACAGATAATACAGGCTGTTCAAGATCGTATATAATATTATAAAAATTAACTTTTATACTGCAAAAGCAAGACATATCATAGGTGCTAGTATTACTTTTTCAAATGTTCTTTGCTTCTCATGGCTCCTTGAGGAAAGAATTCCTTCTCTCAGCCATCCTCTCATCTCGTCACACCAAGCACAGTTTGTTTACTGAATTGACTACTCTGCTTCTAAATCCACCAGCACAGAAAGTAAAACGGATTCTACTGCACCAAGAAGCAGCAGCTAAAATGCCCTTTAACAGTGACAAATGGCAATTCTGTTTCCAATCTTGTTAACACCAGGGTGTTGTGTTACTGGGACATTCATACTACGCTAAGCATTTCCATTTGTTTCATTAAACTTTCAATAAAGGCTTTGTGTTTGTTTATATCCTTGGAAAGAAAGATTTAAACTCCTTTAAAACAGAACACCCACACAAAGGATTATCTGTGATCCCCTTAACATCTGGCAAATTATATAAAAGATGAGAACAAAATTAGTGTTCATACATGCACAGTACAAATTTTCATCATCAGAGTCACAGTTTAACTATCCAGAGATGATGAGAATAGAGGGGCAGGTAGACAAGGAATGAGTTATCAGAGAGGTTAGTTCCAAATTGGAGAACTTAGGTTTGAGAAATGTTTTCAAAAAGTCAAACAGGGGGAGCAGGCCAGATTTTCAGGACAATACTAAAGTCAACCTGAAATTGGCTGGCCCACTCCTTCCTAACTCTCAAGTTTCCAACTTCTGCTGAGTCTACTTGATATCTCTTTTAAATATCAATTTCATATAATTCAAGATCATTAGTGTTGTGACAGTGATGGCAGGTACCCAGGCTGGCTGGTTATACTCCTTTAGAACTATCTGACATCCAGTTTGAGGTCAATTAAACCACAAAACTCCTTTTAAGTATAGGACAACTACAGATTTCAAATTTTCCCTTAAAAATCAGATAGAACGGAAACATTCCAGAACAAACTTAATTAGGAGCTTTCTTGGACAGTTAGGATAGTGTATAAACAGATGCTCACAGCATAAATGCTATGACAAGAAACTTGTCAAGTAGGGAAAATGAGGCACATTTAAAAAACAGAAACTGAACTACAAAACCGGTTATTACTGGAACCACACTTGGACAATGTTACAGTTCTTTCAGTTTTCTGTCCATTCGTCTTTGAAAGCTACTATCAACCTTTTAAAAGTAAAAAGTAAACGCTTAGTTTTTTGAAGGGCATCTTCCAATCACGTGGGTTACAAACTATTCCAGTGCAACTGGGAGGTGGAGTCTCTTCTTGGCAAATGTTTAAATCAGCAAGTTATATTTTATATAACCCCTCGTCCCCATTCTGAGTGATGGAAAGGTCTTAGGAACGGCATTTTAATGTGACAAAAATACTTTTTATTGCACGTGGAGGAAGGAAAAGCGATTGCAGAGAAAGATTACATTTTTATTACTGAAACCTAGACAGCTCGAGTCCTGGTTTTGAAAATCTGCTCGGGAACTTGAGGCAGATGTTTCCAAAGAGAACGAGAGGAGAGGTGGCGATACTTAAATAACCAGCAATCCCAAATACATGTAGTTCGAATCCACCAGCTGCCTTGCAGGTGGATAGGCAATCTTTTCCCACGCGATTTACTGCCTCTGAAAACCCAATGGAGGGTCACCTATGCGTCTGTTCGGACTCTAAGGCACACAACAATGGTAAATACAACTTCTTTGCTAAAATTAGTGATGTTTCAATGAAGCCCTTAGAACTTAAAAATCGCACTTTTTTGTTTTCAAAGAATCATTCTTGGAGTATTTAAATAAGATGGCAAGATGCCAGGTGAAGAGTGACGCTGTAAAGCCTTACCTTTCCCCACTTCCGTCCGATCTACCCCTACAGAAGTAGTTTTCAGATCGCGCACTGATTTCCTCAGCTGATTACTATGCTCAGCTCACAACTGTTTCCCATTACTGCCGGCAGGACGCCGGGGGAAATTGCTTTTGCCATAAATTCGGGAGCAGACGCGTGTGGAATCAGGCAAAATCGCGGCGCGTGGCTGGGTCAGTGGGAACACACAAGCCTGCGAGTCAGGAACTTCACTTAGAAATCTAACAGACCAAGAAGTAGGGATCTGAGCGAGAAGGAGGAAACTTTTAGCAATGGAGGAAAGAGAACAGAAAGTGGCGAGCAAACTGCAGCCTGGCCCGAGTGCGCCGATTGGCAGGAGCTCGGGTCCCCCAGAGTGCGCGCGGACCACCCTGTCGCCCCCTGCGGCTCCCACCTGGCAGCGCCCCGGCCCGGAGCCTGCGTCTGGTTCGTTCCCAGCCTTTCCTCCTCTTCCTCTTCCTTGTCCCGAGAAAGGCTCCGAGGAGCGAAGAATCGGGAGAAGCTGTGCCAGGGGGCGCCGCCCCTCCTCCGGCCGCCGGACATCTCCCTCGTGGGGCCGATGGCCTGAGGTCGTCTGCGGGAAACAGACAAAGCGATGATTTGGGGACAAGCCCGGCGCCACGGGATCCGGCGAGCGCAGGACCGACAGGCGCGGGGCGCCGGCGCAGCTCAGTCCATCGCCGGCAGGACAGTCGCAGGGCGACGCGCTCCCTGCGGAGCCGGGGCCCGAGCTATCGAGGCTCCGCCCACGGCCGGCCCGCCCGCCCCTAGGGAGGAGCCAGAGGCCGCGGCCACGCCCGATCCCTGCGCACCAACGCCCTCCTGGGGCCGGCTCTGCGCGAGGGTGCGCGCATCCCGCCACGCCACACGCCCGGCTTCCCGCCCAAAAGATTAGAGGCTGCAGCATGTTTGATTTTACTTTCTTCTCTTCTGGTCTGTCTTCTGTCCTACAGTCGGGACACGTAAACAACTTTCAGACTTTTGAAAGAAGTTTACGAGAACACTTTGTAAACAGCAGGGCTAGGGTGCCTTTAGTTGTCTTTCCGCGCCAAATAGCTCCCCCAAACGCAGTTTCAAGCATTCTGCAAAAGACATATTTCGGAGGAGGCGATACCTGAAACACTGCGCCCGCTACTCTTTACTCGAGGAGTAACGACCTTAACCTTTGCTTTAAAGGTTTCACATTTTAAGTTATATACTGTTCCGCAAACCCTCTTCCAAGAACAGCACTGTACAAAAGCAGCATAATTTAAACTTGATATATGTAAATGGTGAAACAAGTGTTTTGTAGATAATAGCATGTCACTGAAATCAGAAAAAGAAAAGGTTCTTAAGAGATGCGTTGAAATAAATGTCTAACCACAGAATTTCTTTAGGGTTTGTGCCCATTAGGCTGTGTTTAAAGTAAAATTGCAATGTGTGCTGAAATCAGGAATGTGATATGACACATGTATTCACTAAAAATGTCAAGTAAAGGAGATAATGAAATATGTAGGGTAGTATGAGACCCTTGGAGTTCTGGTGGCCTAGTGATAAGAAGCTGCACTACAATCCCAAAGACTCCCTCCACCAACTGTTTCTGAAAGCCAGAGGGTCAGCTATAGGTCTTCAGTACTCAACAACAACATGGAACCTTTACTGAAGAAGAGGACAACTTTAGACCCATCTCCTTTCTGGTTTAGGGGTAACAGAAGAAGAAATTAGTAGATTTCATACATCAAGATCATTTCAGAATCAGACGGTGGCTTTTGAGCATCCCTTTTACCCCACAGCTGCCTCCAAGGAACACCCTAACTCCTAGTAAGGGTGTCACAGTCCAGGACACTCGCTCTGATCTGTTATGCTTGGATTTAATCTTTTTACATACCATCTTCTTAATGTGTTTACATCACCTTCATTTCCTTCAACTTAGATTCATCCCAAACTAACCATCAAGATTTTACTTGTGCTTTTTTAATTAAGTCCATCTTCCCCTTTTGTGAGTCTGAACGAATGGGATAAGACTAGAACAAGTTCTCAGACTAGCTTTATTATCTTTTCAGAGAAAATCTCCATTAATAGTATATTTAACCACAAAGCCCAAAGAGAATGATAGCTAATAATAATAATAATAAATAAAATGTGGATCAAACTGTTCCCTACAGCTTGAAGACCCAGAGAACAATTTTTCTTCCCAAAAAAGTGTTAAATGACTACCAGATTTGTCTCCCACTTACACTGTGACCTAGCAGATCTTACATCCTGCCCAGAGAGTGGCTTGTTCAAGTCTTTCTGGAGATAAAAGTAAGTGGGATCCAGTAAATTTTCTGAAAGAATAGTAATTTTAACAATATTTCTCTAAAAACAAGAATTTATCCAAGGAATCAACTCTTAGACAAACACTTGGATAGTGCTCATATTTCTTATTAGAAAGACAGCTTGCAAAGATATAAAACCAGTGAAGCAAATTCTACCTCATAGTGATCCTGTGGGACATAGTAAAACTGCCTAAGGTTTCCAAGTCTTCACCTAAGCAGCCTGCCATATCTTACCCTCAAAAAGCAGCTGGGAGGTTCAAACACCCAGCTTTACAGATAGCAGTCAAACAATTAATCACTGCACCATCAGGGCTCCTGCAAACACTCAGCATTATTATTACTAGAGGCCCCTAGAGAGAATATTGTTGCTCTCATGTATTGTCAAGTGGAAAAATTCACCTCCAGCAGGTTTTCAGAGACAGTAAATTACATAGGATACAAATGCTCTCATCTTTCTTCCCTGGACCAGCTAGCTGGTCACACATCCACTTCCTAAACAACAAGCCTCTAGAAACCATGAACATTGAGAAACTGTAATAGTTATAGAAAGGCTTAAGGTCTTTTTCTCATACGGTCTCTGAGTTGTGCTCAACTCGACAGCAATTAACAAGAACCCACTAAAGCTCCCCTAAAGTGAATTGTCGTTGTGTGCCGTTGAATAAGAACTAACTCATAGCTGAACTTCTAGCAGGTTTTTAGAGGCAGTAAATCACACAAAGAGATTGCTTATCTTTTTCTAGGGGAACAGATAGCAAATTTGAACTGTGTTGCTTTGAGTTGTCAGTACAACTTCTTTCCACTAAGCAGCGCTCCCTCTCTCCTAAAATTAATAGAAGCCTAAATAAGGGACCAATATTTCTTATGCCCTGGGAGCTTTGGTGGCCTGTTGTCATTGTGTTCCACTGTGTCTAGAAGAACTGTGTCTGGAAAGCTGACTTTCCAGCAGTTTTTCAGTCAGTAAATCACACATAAGGAGATTGCCCAACCTTCTCCCATGAAGGAGCTAGTGAATTTGAACAGTGTGCCTTTGGGACTGTAGCACTGCTTCTTATCAATAGGCTAATAGAGCTCCCCAGTGGTAAGGAATTGCGTTATCAAAGGCACAGTTCAGATCCCCCAGCTGCTCCTCAGGAGAATGATGAGCAAACAATTCCCATATAATTTACTGCCTTTGAAAACCGGCTGGAGGGTCAGCTAGGAGTTCGTGCTGACACGATGGTACATGAAACAACAGCTATACTCAGAAATAACTGTTGACACTGAAAAGATAGGTAAAATAGAAACTAAACAAGGCTTGATTTATAGCGGCAGAAGGTAATACATGAAAAATTCTTCCAGGCACCAAAAGACTACAGTGCAAGAGAAAGAATCACTTCTAATGAATAAAATGTCTCTCATTACAATAATCTAGGGAGCTCTGGTACCATTGGAAGTTGCACTATTAACCCAATGACTGCACCCGTTTGGTGGTTTGAATCTACTAGCAACTCCAAGGGAGAATGATGGATAATCTCTTTCCAGGTATTTTATTGCCTCAGAAACACAAGCTAAAAATCTCAAGTGTAAAGTGTTTATGAGCCGAAAAGAACTGGATGACACAGAAGAATTTCATGAAACCGCATATAATCAAGAGGCAGTGGCGATGAAGGAGGAAGTTTGAGCTGTTAAGAAAGACTTGGCAAAAAACAAGACCCCAGGAATTGATTTCAGTTGGTAGAGAATGGATGTGCTCACCAAGTTGTGCTAAGAAATCTGGAGACCAACTACCTGGCCAACTGACTTGAAGAGATCCATATTTATTCCCATTCTTAAAAATGGTGACCTGACAAACTACTCCCATTTTCAAAAAAGTGACCTGACAGAGTGAAAATTATAAAAAAATATATCTCTAATATCATACATAAGCAAGATCCTGCTGAAGATTATTCAAAAACTGTTGGAACAGTATATTGACAGAGAACTATCAGAAATACAAGCTGGGTTAGGAGATGCCGTGGCACTAGTGATATTATCAACAACGTCAGATGGATGTTGGCAGAAAGCAAAAGGACCAGAAGAATGTCTATATGTGTTACATTGACTATGCACAGACATTTGACTGTGTGTATCGCAAAACATTGTGGCTAACATTGAGAACAGGAATCCCAAAACACCTGACTGTGTTCATGCAAAAACTATACTTGTACCATCAATCAGTCCTCAGAACAGAGCAAGGAAATACTGCATGATTTAAAATCAGAAAAGTAGTGTGTAAGAGATTCATTCTGTCTTCATACCTTTTCAGTCTGTATGTTCTGTATGTGGAACAAATCATTCAGGAAGCTGGACTATATGAGGAGGAATGTGGCATCAGATTTGTAGGAAGACTCATCAACAATCTTTGTTATACAGATGACACAACCTTGTTTGCGGACACTGAGTAGGACCTGAAGCATTGACTGCAGAAAGCCAACAAGGACTGTTAATCTTCAGTATGGATTGAAGCTCAACATCAGGAGGACAAAGATTCTCACCACTTGGCCAGTTGGCAGCATCTAATAGGTGGAGAAGAGACTGAATCTGTTAACAATTTTCAGCTTGCTCAGCTCCACAATCAATACTCTTGACACCATTATCAGGAAGTCAAAGGACTAATTGCCTTAAGTGAATTTGCTGTCAAGGACCTTTCCAGAGTACCGAGAAGCAATGATGTCAGTCTAGAGACTAAGGTGTGCCTGATCCAGGCCATGATTTTCACAATTATTTGCTATGCATCAGAGA